>NC_143014.1:62385947-62613447 GCF_055824585.1 Amblyomma mixtum
ATAAAAGGACATGCTTTCAGTCATCTATTGGCCTCCAAGCATGAGTGTGACATAGACAAACTTTTAATTGCTCTCCTCTGTACAAGTCATCCGTCTAGCACTTATCAAGCTCTCTGAGGTAGTGAAAGTTGATATCATCCTTGAATGCGAACAGAGCACTTTTATTTTAGCTTTACATTTACGTCACCATTTCGAGCACCCGTGTTAGAAGAGATTCCATCTTGCACTTTACGCACGCCTTACACAAAAGGTTCATACTCGCGAAACAAGATAGACCTCCATGTTAAGCATGCGGCGGCGAGCTCAGAGCAAACCACACCCTATTTCCATGCAAACATCAGAAGCCTCGGAAGACATTTCGCGCAGCTTTACGTCCCTCACATTCCATTTAACACTACATTGATTTTAATAGAAAATGCAGTTGTAGGTGCTTCGTGGGATTTCGGGTTCATAAAAGAAGGAGAAATAAATTGTAGCCTTAGCTGCTTAAACGCCGTAAAACCCCAAAACCACACACACAGCACAAGTTAGAAAAGCGACCCGAGTGCCAGCATCTGTGAAGTTCGTCCCATGAATAGTGGTATGCAGAGTCGGTCTTGTTGTCTAACCACAGGTCATTTATATTATTATTATTATTATTATTATTATTATTATTATTATTATTATTATTATTATTATTATTATTATTATTATTATTATTATTATATTTACCACAGGTGTACATCATCACATACCGTCGGAGCAGCCCGATGGACGCCCAGGATGCAGTGTGGTGCTAAACACGAAACAGGCTTCCGGGATCTTTCTGCTTTTTGTTTTGTTGCGTCGGTCTTCGTATACGCAACAGTTTGGCGCGCATCGCAGGCAATGCGGCGGCTGCTTGCAATTGCGTGGCCTATGCTTCCGATGCTGTGACTCGTCATGTATGCTGTGCGCGTAGCTGAGTGTGACTGCGTCCTCTGTGCAGGCGGCCTTGACCCCCTGTGCGTGACGAGCAGTGGCCACATGCAGCCATCGAGCAAGGCCTTTCTATTCAGGAACAGAGGGAAGAGGTGGATCGTGCTACCCTCATTGAATCAAGAACGCGCCTTCCACGCCGCCGTCGGCTGGCACGACCGCGTGATCGTCTTCGGCGGAGCCGATCGCACCGGCCGGTGAGCTCGCCACTGCAAATTCAGAGCGTGCGACAGCCTGCATTCGGCCGCGAGAGTAGCCTGTGGGGATTGCAAAGAAGAGCCATGGAGCAGTTCTTCCAGCTGGCTTGCACTTTTTGAGCCAGCACGGGCTCGTTTTAAGCCTGGTCCACATGAAGCGTTTCTTTCTTGTTTTTTTCTTTGCACAGGCTGTGCCTCGTGTCAGACGCACGCGGCCGTCCCGCCGAACCTGCACTGTCTCGGGCGTTCTTTGCGCCCGCTTCCTGCACACGTGATGGTGGCGCCACGGCCGCTTGGTGCCGCACGCGGTGCGTTGCCGTGCGCAAAATATGCTCCATGCATGCCAGGTTTCAGCCGTTTCATTCGCCGCTTCTTCGAACGCACCATAAACAAACCAGCCTGAACGGCACTCTGCAAAAAATCGCAACCCTTCCTGTCATCTGGAATCCTCGCTGCATTGTTGGCTTGAAAACAAACGCTGAGCGGTGAATCCGACGCTAGACGAAACGTTCTTTCAGGTACATATATGCATCGCTCAGATATCCAGCTTCTCAGCAATATTGCCTATTGTGTGCATTTTTGCAAATAATGAAGGAGAAATAAAAATTCCGGGACATTTAAGGTACTTCTTTAAAGGTCCGTATCGAATTATTAATGGCGACCCTCTAATATTTGCACAGCAGCCAATCGCTTTACGGAAAAAAAATAAAGCATGCGTCAACCTCGAGCAAAAAATGAAACGTTCGAGACTGTGCTATTAATAAAGAACATTTACTTTCAAGTGCTCTCAATAATTGTTTTAGGTGGCAATGCTTCTCTCTGCGCTAATCTCGTACACTGTTCTGATGTTAAGCGCACAAGTCATCGCTTGTGTCTTACAAGTGCGCTTTTCGCGGCTCTAGAATTCTATTGCATTCACAGGAAATTATTTTCGATTATACTGCTTATACAGCAGTAACGACGGCCAAACTAATTTTTTTTTTTTTCAATATTTGATGGCCAGAACAGAACATTATTTTGCCTTTTGTTTATGCTGTGGAAACTTCCGACATTTGCATTGGATTAAATTGTAAAAATGTAGATTACGAGAAAGCATTTCACACAGTGGAAACCTCAGCAGTCATGCTGGTATTACGGAATCAGTGTGGAGAAAGGCCTTCTGTACAAATACTTGAAGATTCTTTTAATGGTTTAAAGAATTAATAGCGAAAAAAAAAAGACACACGAAAAGGCCGAGAAAGGCGCAGAACGAACCCGATTGGATATATGCCCAAGCTAAGACTATGAAAGTGGCTGAGCGACCTGCGCGTATAGAAATTTGACGGATACGACTAACGTCTATGCATTCTCAGATAAAGAAAAAATAAGGAGGCACTGTAAACTAATAATTAACGCGATATGATCATTCCAAAACATTACGAGCTTTGAAGTGTTGGCTACGAATAAGTGAATCCAGAGTAGGGAAGTGCCAACGGGATAGCTCTCTGAAAGTACGCGGACGAATGTTTTGGCCTGGGAAGAGGAGTAAGCCGGAGTCTCCCTGCTGTGAAGTGGTGCTGCTTGTGTGGGAGAGAGGGAGAGCTGTCGTGCGTGAGGCACGGTAGGCTGCTTACCTATCGACGTGGTCAGTTGAACACGACGGTCTTTCTGCAGGATGCTCAGCAGCGCAGAAGTTTACTCCCGCAATACGAACCAGTGGTCACTCGTCCACCCAATGCCGATGGCGCTCATAGGGATGGCTGCAGTCACCATCGACACGCGCGTCTACATCATGGGCGGCATCACGTCTGGCCCCGACGGGGACGCCCTCCGGGACTCGAGTTACGTTTTCGAGCCGAACAGAGACTCGTGAGTGCCCACTGCACGCCATGAAGCGGTCTGACGGCGAATTTTCGCCTTTTATTTATTTTTCAATGTGTGTGCGTGCGTATGTGTGTGTGTGTGTGTGGAGGGGGGGTGGGGGTAACCCGTCAAATAAAACTAAAATACGTAAAATTGAGCACACAAAGGCCTCAAGCTTGCAGAAAAAGTCGCGTCTTTGAGCCTCAATTCAAAAAGAAACTTGGGGAGTACACGACCGTTCCATTCTTTTTTTTTCTTTTGCTGCGGTCCGAACCGCAATTGATAATCGGTGGCAGACAGGCGCTCCTCTGCGCTGAGTAAAGGCAAACACGCCGTGCTTTGCAGCTGGGCCGAGCTGCCAGCGATGCAGCAGAAGAGAGCCTTCTGCACGGCCCTGGCCCTACACCGTGACCTCTGGCTGGTAGGTGGCGTCGTGCAGCTGAAGCCCGGGGTCAGGTGCACCACGCGCATCGACGTGCCCCGGCTGAACTCGTCCACCATTGAGCGACGCTCTGACTTGCCATCACCCAGGCACTCTGTTCGCGTGGCGAAGACAGGTGGGTGGGCCAGTGGCAGCCGCTGACAAGCACATTCCGCCACCAGAGTTCCACAGATAATGCCGCAGTGGCTGAGTGTTCACGGCGCTCGGTTCATGACCCGAAAGACGCGGGTTCGATTCCGGCCGCTGCGGCCGAATTTCGATGGAGGTAAAACTCTAGAGACACGTGCAGTGTGTGATGTCAGTGCACATTAAAGAACCCCAGGTGGTCGAAATTTCCGGAGCCCTTCACTACGGCGTCCCTCATAGCCGTAGTCGCTTTGGGACGCTAAATCCTAATGAACCAAATAAACCAAACCTCTCTGCAGTCCGGGCGAAACTGTCGCATGACATGCGCTCGAGTGGTTGCTTCGAAAGAAGTCCTCGTGATTTTGTAAGTTGACCGGCGCAGTAGTTGTGACAACCCGCGCTTATGGCTCACCTGTCGGTACTCTATCCCCACCACACCCATTTTGAAGAATTTCTGCAGCGAATGAAAGGCTGCTGGAGAGGAAACAATCAGGATTGGCGCTTTTCGCCCCATTTTTTTGTGCGCTTGTACATTGTTTTACTTAACCTTTCTTTCTATTTTTATTACGAATTGCCGACATGTTCACTGTATCCTAGAAAAAACAAAACTTACGAGAAGACATGAAAAAAGACTGCGGAGCGCTCGCAGTTATACTTAGCCTCATTAACCTACCTTGTTAAGGGTGCAGTACAACGGATGCGCACAGCGTGCTTTAGTGGCATACGAAAATCCAGGGCACAAATAGCTCTGACCGACCACCTCGGCTAATTGGTGTTGTTTGGAACGAGGTGCGCCAGCACCACGCCTTATGGACGGGGCGTCACACTTCAAGGAGTTCAACTGACCTCAATATCTGACAGCACACGTGCTGCTCGCACCGTGAGCTATTTGCTCCACTCTTGTACATTTTACATTTGGAAGGTACGCAGCTGCCCCTAAGTGATAAAAATGTCTCGTTAAACAGGAAGTTGTAGGCCTCCAATGGGAAATTTTGCACTAATTCCGCGAAGCAAGCAACATTGTCCTGCTAAATTTAGTGCAGTACTTAACCTGTTAATGAGTGTCATCTGGCAATATTCTGACGGCTTTTTCTGATCGGGTGGTACCGCTCGATAGCAGCTGTTGAATGTCGGCTGATATGACGAGTTCTCGCGACGTACAGCAAACTATGCGAACATTGACGGCGACACCGTTCAACAAGTAGGAGCTGTGAAAAGCATCGCTTAAGGAGGCACTCGGCGTCAGCGCAGCCGATGTGTTATTGTCATCGTTCTTATTTATCGTCGCGACCTGTATGTATATATCAATGGCTGAGAACGTGAACGGAAACACTCGCCACCACGCGCAGGTCCCAGACAGCGCCTGGCTGGAGGCCAAGGCGGGAACCGCCTCCCGCACGACGACGTGGTCGTGTTCGACCTTTTGAGCGGCACTTTTAACAGCAGTGAACTGCTGCCGAGGGGCTTATCGGGCGCCGCCACCGCCGTGACTCCCGGCGGAACAGACACGAGGCTGTTTCGGAGGACGTGGGTGAGTCTGGCTACTGCGCGTTTCGATGGCGGCATGACTTGTTCCACGCGACTTCTACGGCAACGACCAATCAAAACAAGCTTCCTTGATGATGAGTAGTCGCTCGCGAATTCATCTTCTTGGTGGCCTAGTGGAACATTTTTCTCTCAGGTGGCATATCTCAGACGACAGTGCTGCTTCGTGCAGTTCCCATCAGCGGTTCAACTGATAACCGCCGACAGAGAACTGCGGTAGCCACGACTCATAACGGTAGATTTAAAAAAAAATGCCAACAAAACGCATGACATGTAGAAGTCGTCCCAATAAAGCTAATTGCAACTGAAAAAAAAACAGACTGTGGTGAAAAATAAGACCGGCATGTTGTCCTAGGATGAAATTGGAGTAGAGGTATCGCAGGCTGTTCTACATCAGCAGTTTCTTTACTTGTAGCTAACCAAATAATCGCCACGTAAGGAATTAAAAGGATTATGAATTACCCCGTGAGCGTGGCGAGCAAGCACACAGCTGATAGAGCACTGGTAATATTGGGACATCCCCCACATTACACCGGCCGCAGCGCTCGCAAATGGAACGCATAATTCAACCAACCATACAACTTTATTGACCATTTTTTGTCCTGAAGAACAGAAAACAAATGCTAGGGTAGGAGCAAAAAGCTACAAACGCTGTACCTTGACGAGGCTCCCACCCCTAATTGACAATGCCAACAGACTGTCACTTTATTACATATATATATATACATGCAGAACTTAGAACCAGCGAAAAAAAAAGTATGCAAAGGAAAGTACAGTAATACAGGTGCTATATCTGAAATAGTTTTGATGTGAGAAATGAACATGTATCTTTGTTGACTCGTCGCAGACTATTTATACATATTAAGATTACAATTCAACGCACAGAAAATGAAAGGAACATATCTAGCAGGAAAACAAAAAAATGGCGTCAGCAGCTGCAAAGGGCCAAATACAATCGGGTGTACACAAGTTCACATAATAGAAGCAAGAGTTTTAGTCAGTTTTTAACAGCTACAGCCTTACTAGCACTTTTCAGTCTGCAAGCTGCGGTCATCTCGCGTGAATGGATTGGATTAGGCGAGCACCTTCGATGAGACGTCCTGATTTTTTCATCAGCGGATCATCTGCGGCAGAAAATCGCCTTTCTTTTTTTTTTTGAAGTTGAAGTTGAAGTTTATTTCTCGCTCTCAGTGGTACAAGTATTACTTACAGTATTACAGTATTACAAGTATTACAGTGGTACAAGTACAAGTATTACTGGGAGAAAGAGGACGCAGGGAAAAAAACTGCTTGAATGCAGCTTGAGAGGCACCCTGCGCCCACACTGCTGAGGCAACGTATTGCCTCAGTTGTTAGTTTACAAGACAGCTACAGGTGAGGCACTCGAAAACAATAAATAAAGTATCAACATGAATATAATATCTACAGTGGCACTTAAACATTAGTATCACAATCACAACAAAAAGCGTCATAAATACTCAAAAAACCAAAAGCATCACATCAACCAGGTGTACAACAGCAGAATTCACACGTGTTACAGCTTTAATCACAGTTCGGAACAAGTTGTAATTAAACGTCTTCAAAAAGATACAAAATGGTTTTTAGGCTCTTTACCGTGATGCATTTTAGCGATATGTTGTTATTTTCTGAAATGTTTAGGTATTTCGACAGAATAAAAGATAAAGATTGCATACCGTATTTGGTCCGACAAAGAGGCAGTGACCAAGGAAAATGAGAGCGGGTATCGTGGACGGTTCAATAGCGAGACATTTTTAGAAGTGAGAGAGTGGTTTCATTGATAGTAAAAACCGCAGTTTTGTACATTGATAGCAATCTGAAAGGAAACAAAGAAGTGAACTTTAGAATGCCAAATTTAATGAAGTATGGATGTGTGTGGGTCTGCCTCGATACGTTTGCTATGAGTCTAATTGCCCGCTTTTGTACTGTTATTAGTTTGGATATGTTGTGCTGGGTAGTCGTTCCCCAAACTGTGAGACAGTAAGTCAGTGATGGGAGAAAGAATGCTTGATCATAATCAAGAAAACTTTGCGCAAACAAAGACGGGATTCGAGGCAGAAACACGCACGCGCACACGCCCACACACACGCACACACGCAAGCACGCACGCAGACACAAACACACACACACACGCGCGCACACACGCACACACGCACGTGCGACCGCTTTAGGCCACCTCGTCTACGACTGCTCTAGGCTGTTCCGTAACTGTCTCTCTGAGAGTGGCAGGCCTAAGCAAAAGGAAAAAGCGATGCGTGTTGCAGAAAGGGCAGAAGTCAGGCGTTGTACTTTCAATTGGTGTGTTGGTTGACTGGCGCTCAAACAAACAAAAAAAGATCGATCGGGATGAGTTGCTCTGGATGCACCCTAAGCACTCCAAAAAGTTTCACGTTATCAAGAGATATTTAGGGGTCCCTTAAATTTAAATAAACATGTTCCCAAACAATTTGGCAGGCGCTTCTGATATTGTAAACTGCGCAAAAGTATTGCTAGCATGCAAGCTCTTGTCGCAGTCTGCACGTGGCGGAGCAAACTCTCGCGGTGCGCGAAATTGTGGTCCATGGCGCTCTCTAGTTGTTCAGTCTTTTTGTACGCTGCAGTTCCTCATCTCAGAGCCGTCCGACAGCCGACATCTTAGAGCTGTACCGTCCTGCCGCCTGAGCAGCAAACACAATTTCCTAGCCTTCATAGTTTGCTTTTTTACAATAAGCAGCGTCTTCATCATCACACTCTGCTGTCTGTCGCCCTGTTTGCCTGCAGCAAATCGGCCTTATTTTTTCTACTTGTCATTTTCATATGGCTCGCAGGTGGAAAAAAAGGCGACGGCACATAAGGGAGCGCCGACCTTCATTCAAGAGGTTCGGTTTGGTTTGCTTTATGGGGTTTAACGTGCCAAAGCGACGTAGGCTATAATGGACGCCGTACTGGACGGTTCTGGATAATTTCGACCACTTCTCGTTCTTTAACATACACTGTCATCGCACAGTACACGTGTCTCAAGCATTTCGCCTCCATCGAAATACGACCGCCACGACCGGGACTGAACACGCCTCTTTCAGGTCAGGGTTCAAGCGACATAACTACTGAACCAGCACGGCGGCTCCTCCAAAAAGCCTACCAGTCCATATTTAGGTAGCACCCGCACAAGGCAAACGCTGATATAGGTTGAGAACCACGACGCTATACGCTCGCTAATGCCACTACGTTCTCAGGAACCCCTTTTGTTTTTCAGACGCCTTATCTCGCCGATTTTAAAGCCAGGAAAAAGTTTTAGGGGAACAAAAAATGTGTACGGCACTTCGTTGATTCCCTCACCATTTTTTTTCTTTCTATTGTGCAGTATATCCTTTAGCTACACGACGTCAAGGACAGAAAGCATGGTTTTATTGTGTTCGAAGCTGTCAATATGCCTGGCTCTAGCAACGTTGATTTGCGGTTTACAGTTCGCAACGTCATTTTTGTCGGACCAACCCAAAGGGTTCCCGGGAGCTGTGTGTGATGTGGCCGAAATTTATTCAGAGTCCTTTCCTTCAGTATACGTAATCCCTTACAGCCCACGTGTCGCTTCAAGACATGAAAACCAACAATTCTAAATTCGTTTAATTTCATTTATTTCACCCTCAGGCTTTCGCAATAATTTAAATAGTTCAGTACCTAGATCATTGCCAGTGGCGATTTTATGAGCAAGGAGACTGTTCCTCCGAGAAAGAAATTTGTGAATGGAAAACCACGCAGGATCTTATTATCTGAGGAAAACAGTCTATTAAATTAATGGTTAAAACTAGTGGCCCATGAATTCGCCCAACCATAACACAGCAACTCAAATGTAAAAAACGCTTGTTGTGTCACAGGATAGCAGCAGAGAGGCATAGTAATTCGGTTTGGATAAAAACTCTCCTCCTCATGGAAAGGCTGTTAAAAGCGAGCCCCGACAGCATGCCTAAGGCATGCGTTAGCGCAGGGTTCGCCCTTTTCTGCCCACCGCACTGTGGCTCTGGTCCTGTCACGAAGTCTGGACAGGAACTCCTTGAGGCAAACACCCAATTTCTCTTTCTTACTGTCGCGCAGGTGCGTCCGCCCCCTGCCCGCTGTACACCCGTGGCTGAAATCCATTTTTACGCCGGCGGCGCCCAGGCCTCCAGGGCAGCGCAGTACCGCGAGCAGCACGCACTCCCGGAGAACATGGTCAACCTGGGCATTGTGGACAGCATGGATGACGCTTTCCTCGAGTGCGAGTGAGTTCCACGCGAGGCTCAACGCCACCACTCAGAACTAAATGCTGCGCGCCGCAGATTCGCGTCCTCGCTTTGCGTCAGCCACAATGATACCGTCCCTCTCTCTTTTCCACATTTTCGTGCTGCTGAAGTAGAGAAATGACGCTCGGGTTTTCAATGACTGTCGGGACGGAGCGTGACGTCACACGCTCGGGCTCCGCACGCCGTCTTCCTCAGACGAGGCTGCCTTCTTTCTAAGACGGCCCCCTGCGCACTGAATCTTGGGAATTAGGCCCTCCGTAGATACCGGACTGCAAGCTAGCTTGGTTCGCGGTGTTCTTCAGTGAACGTGCCTCCTCCAGCGGCTCCGGCTGAATGCGTACGGAAGTGGTCAAAAAGGTTTCGTGTCTTTTCATCTCACCTGAACTGCTTCAATTACAATAGTTCCATTCTTCTCGGTGCTTTTAGACGCACTGGAGGAAACTGCTTGGTAATCTTTCAATCAACTTTTTCGTCAGGAAAAACGAAAACTCCGGACGGCGTTCTTCAGTGAGGTTCTCAGCACACGGAATTTCATGGCGCATTTGAGGTGACCGAACCACACACGGCCCATCGTGGGCTGAGCATCTGAAATTTCGAGCCCAGCGCCGCGAACCTAATCAAAAGCGGCTAGGAGGTACCGCTGCTTTGTCACGCGGGGTCTCGTTTCAATTTTTCACTAGGCTTCAAAAACGTGGCATGGCGCTCCCTCCTACTTTTTCCTACATGAACCTGACAAAGGCTAGTGCGCGGTTCCTAACATGGAGCAAAAAAAAATTAGGAGGCAGCCTATCGTGATATTTTGAAGCCCAGTCTTAAAAAATGTAATAGAGAACGTCATATGAAATAGGCTGTTGCATGACAGGGCAGCGGGAGCTCTTAGTCAAGTTTCACTTTGGCTCGTTTCGCAGCGTCACGCCTGCGCTTGAAATCTGAGACTCGCCTCGGGCGCAAATCATGGAACCTGATACGCCCTTGATATGAATTCCGCAGAGCCGTCGGACAGGCGCTACGTCGGAGCATGCACGTCCACGAATCAAACCATGGCTTGCAGAGTGGTAACTATGAAAGTCCTAATTTCCGAGATTAAGTACACAAAAGGGCCCTCGGGGAGAGGAAGCAACGGCGACAGAGGGTTATGGCTTGCAGAGGCTGAGCGTGTGACGTCATGCTCCCTCATATTTGTTCTTTTCCACCATGGCTCCTTCCCCAGCAGCACAGCTAATCAGCCCAATATTGGAAATGTGTTGGCAATGGGCGGTCCTATACAAAGGACCAGACTGAAACCATCCATTTCCAATATTGGGCCGATTATCTGTGCTCATGCGGTTATAGCTGGCTGCTTGCCATATTTCCGATACCTGGGGCCGCCTAGCACAAGGAAACGCTAGGAAGCTTCGATGCTTAGTTTCACAATTTTGGGGTGACGTCGTCTGCGTCATTTTCTTCCACGGGCACAATTTTTTGGCGGCACAAAACTCTATTCGGGCACAAAACTTAGGCGCCTAAGACGTCGATCGCCTGATGTACGAGCAGACGCTGTTAGTCTCCTTCATCTTCAACTCCCAGCCAGTCCAGCCAGGTGCCGACAGTGTGGGAGAGGTTGGGAAAGAAACTCAATTGCAGAGCGTCCGAGCAGGAGAATAAACAGAGAGAAAGGTTGGCATGATGGGCACCTAGGTCATCGCAACCCTAAAGAATCTTTCCTCCCCCCTCCTCTCTGCACCTCTACACCGCATACGCAGGCTGCAAAAACAGCGACCTCGCAGTCCCCTTCAATTCTACGAGCTTGAGGTTGCACTCCTTTCTAACGCCACTCAATCTGCTCCCGTTGAGGGTGGCATCACTTATTCCATTTTCCACAACCTCCTTGACAACAAAGAACATCTTTTCTCCCTCTATGCCGAGTTCCGACATTTTCAACAGTCTGGGCAACGACATTGCCCAACACAGCTTCCATGCATGCATATCAGTCTCGTTTCTAGCATAAATTATCGCATCCATACCACACAGCTATGCAATCCTTGAGACACAAAAACGCGTCTCCCGAGAAGAACGGTGGTAAGCAAACATAAACGAACGAGTTGGTAAAGAAGCGCCCTTAGAAACAACCTCTGACTGAGAAGGAAGTGACATTGCCTCGGTTCTCTTCGAGCCGGTCTGCACATTACTGCTTGCGAGCACCTCCGGTAAAGGTCAGAACTTCTCTACTTATGTCAAAAAAGCGAAGCATTGCCGGTGTTTTGTGCCTAGATTATACAATAATCAGTTTACGATGAGCTCCTTTCCACCCAGTCGCTAATGGCTCATGCAACCCTTCATGCGACTGGTTACGACGCGGCCATGTGTTGCACATGCGGTGAAATTTTTACTCGTTTCCGAGGCCAAATAAAAACTACTCCTATAGCCCGCGTGATGCCTTCCGGGGGACGCACTGAGCCACTCGTAAATGCGGAGGACAGAGAAAATAGAAACTGCAAAGGTGAGGAGGGCGGCAGCATCAAAGAATGGCACTATCTTTTAGAGGAACCTTAAGAAACACTGCGAGTGTCTTCAGTTATTGGGACCGTCACGAACGGCGACGAGAATACCACGACGGCATTTCGTCAGCCGCCGATATCCCGTAAAAATGATTAGCTAAATTGGATAGTTCGGATAGTCACTTCGTTAATTAAAAAGCGCCAAAAAGACGAAGGCGAGGCTAGCACCAAGACGACACAAGCACTTACTCTCGCAACTGAGGTTTTAACCTTTTCGCTACATAATATGAGCCCGGTTCGCACCCGTAGTTTGTACCGCTCTCCCGGAAGACTAGCTAGGCACTCCGTCGCTGCGGCCAGCACAGGACGCAAAAAGAGAAACTTGATGGGCCGGGAAGTCATGCGAAAAATATTTTGAATGCTAATGAAAGGCAACTATATATGGTGATAAGCTTTATTCTAAACGCGGCGCCAAATGGAAAAGCACAAGGAAGGTAGAGAAAACAACGGGGCAGGCCTTCATTGTGCCTTAACTGTGAACTACCTATAGCCCAAACCAAAGTACTTCTAGATATGACGAAATGCGATGGGGACAATTCTCGCGCACACGAGACTGCGAAGGATAAACGTCGACAGTTCCCCCCCCCCCCCCCCTTTCACACCCAAGTTTTCCACTTAGAGGTGGGAAGGAGACCCATTTGGACTTCAGGCTTGGACTTCAGCAATTCGGATGGCTGAAAACCTTTAGCCTCGCAGTCGAACATGTAAGAGTGCCCGACGAGTCCGACCATCAGGCGCCAGGTCTATGGGTATCACTTTCCGCGGTATCTGCACGCCGCTGCTTCATTTGCTTCAAACCGGTCGGAAGGTGAAAAAACGAGAAGCGCCCGAAAAGAAACCCGAACGTGATCTGAAGACTGGTGCGGCGCAGTGCTTGGTGCGCTGTTCATAGAGTAGCATACCAATGCAACCTTTCAGCTGCTAGACCTGCTCCCTCCCACAAGTTATTATGCGAAGCATATTACTAGAGGTACACTAAAGCCCTTCGCCGTGGTTACGCGCCGTGCACACCACATGGTACAGTGACGTCACACCACGTGACATACCACGTGACACATGACGTCACGACAGAGGAAGACGGAGGTGCACTACAGCCCTTCGCCGTGGTTATGCGCCGTGAACACCACGTGGTACAGTGACGTCACACCACGTGACATACCATGTGACACATGACGTCACGACAGACGAAGACGGAGGTACACTACAGCCCTTCGCCGTGGTTATGCGCCGTGCACACCACGTGGTGCAGTGACGCCACACCACGTGACACATGACGTCACGACAGAGGAAGACGGAGGTACACTACAGCCCTTCGCCGTGGTTACACGCCGTGCACACCACGTGTTACAGTGACGTCACACCACGTGACATACCACGTGACACATGATGTCACGACAGAGGAAGACGGAGGTACACTACAGCCCTTCGCCGTGGTTACACGCCGTGCACACCACGTGGTACAGTGACGTCACACCACGTGACATACAACGTGATACATGACGTCACGACAGAGGAAGATGAGGGTCCACCTCGCGCCGTCGCTGTGGTTGCACGCCGTGCAGACCACGTGGTACAGTGACGACACACCACGTGACATACCACGTGACACATGACGTCACGACAGATCGCCGTCACGCGCTGGGAGAGGGAGAACGATGCCATCGCACAGACACCGGAATGTCCTCGAGCGGCATTCCCGCGCATTTCGAACGGGCGATGAAGAGCGGGATGAACGTCAACCAAGGAAAGCCATGTATAACCAAGCCTAGCCATCAATATGCTTCGCATCTGACTAGGCTTAACCTTAGCTAAGCCTCAGCCATTTTTACTTTCGACTACTTTTCTTGTCAACAACGGGTGAAAGTGAACTTTTCAGATGAACACTTCGGGCACTACCACGGCCGGTTGATAAGCAACGCACGCTTTGCATCAAGCGGCCATCGCATTACTACGAACTCTGAAAAGAGGTGTGCCGCGAAGCCAATCTGCGGCAAATATATTGCAGTGAAGGCGAAATTTTTGTTGCATTTTTAAGGATTTATTTCAGTGTTTTGTTCACAAAAATGGTCATTTTCTCAGTATTTCAGTCCTTTAAGTTCCTTCAAATGGTATTAAAAGTCGGCTGAGAGCTACTGAATGGGGCTTTTAACCCAGCACAAGCGGCAGAGGGAGTTTCTTCAATGTCATTCATGCAATACGGTACGTGGTAAGTCGCGTCGACCGGAAATCTCGGGACACGGCTGAACATCGAATCACTAAAAGAGAAAGGCCATCACACATGCACTTTCGCACTACCTTCCTATTATGTACTCCACTCAAAATACAGGAAACGAACGGTCTGGTGGGGACAGCCGAGGTTGCTTTCATTGCTGTACAGTTAACGCGACAAAAAGAAATTCGCCACAACGGATGATGTGCATTTCAGCCTCTCCGTTGTTTGGAGAGCGAGTTTCCATATTACCCGGGACTAAATATATTGTAAAATTTAAAATTTGGTCTCTAGCAAAACTCTCAAGTATTCGAGCAGCCCATATTAACGGCGGTTGTATTTAAAAAAAAAACTTACGCTCAAAACTTGAGAGGCAACACCCACTATCCAGATATACCTCCGCCCGTAGACTAACTAGCGCCGCTCGAGCGAGTGGCTCGGATTAATTATAGGCGCGGAGCGTTGCCCGGAAGGACACCATTTTAAAGTGGCAGCAGGCCACCGGCTTTCATCGGCCGCCGCAAACATTCGGCGGCCAGCGCTCAGCGACGCTTATGAAAGTCCAAGCCCCGCATTCGAGCGTTCGTGTCAAGTCCGCGGACGCCGTTTCAGGCGATGTCACCTACCAGCTCACGTTTCAAACGTTACAACGGTGCTTTGGTTATGGCCGTACTCTACTATCTCATCTCCTTACACTCAGCCCTATATTGCAGTAAAAAGGCAGTAAGCACTCCTCTAGCGCACTCCGTGTTAGGGGCGGGGTATGCTGCTTTAAATTTACGGAATGCTTACTATTGCCCACGCAGGTATATTCCCACCGGAAAGCAGAATAACTTGATGCACATAGCGCAATGGAATAAAGCTTTTAAACACAGCACCGGAGGCCCTCAGGTTAGCAAATCGAGGAATTTACGGTTAAAATTTTCTTAACTCCTGTAACTTCTCCTGTTTTGAAATGGAAATAGGTTTCCGCTTCCAACCGTGTGTTTTCCGTAGATTTAGTGATGGAGGTCTACCCCAGGATTTGGGAATATAAGAGGGGGTTGTGGCTCAGAAGAATCTAGGTCGCTATTCAAAGGTTGCAAAGGTTCAGGCGGTAAAGTGTTCAGACTGTGAGCGAGCAGCTTCACAACTCCGGATCGTCGTCGTCTTTTTCATACACACAATTCACCGTAGTGAGCGAGCGTGGCTGTTACGCTGCAGTTAGCTCCCGTAGAAAAAGGAGGCATCCTGCCGACTTGGGAGCACGCACGAGAGGCTGAACGTAGCACGGTTTGAGGGGGTCGATGTGCACTGTTTCACGGCCACAATAGCGCGCCTCATGGGGCGGCGAATGTGGTTCAGTAATGTAGTTCACTGTAGGGTCCGGCAGATAACACGGCACGAGTATTATTGCTTTGAAAGGAGTTTTGTGAAGAGACCGGTAGCGGTTCACGGAACGCAAAGCAACACGAGCGAGTCTGGGGTATAGGACGGAAGAGGACCGTAGGGCGCGAAGGTGCTTCTGGCGATTCTGATCATACATTGGAAGAGACGGGCCAGCTGGCGGCATTCTTCAGCATATGTCGCTGCTTGAGAAAGGATCAGAGATTCGGACACGTTAGGGCGGGCAATGCGGAAGCACGGTATCCATAGTAAAGGTAGGCTCGTGGTCGTGAAGAAGAAAAGAGGCTGAGAAGCCAGTTGTACTCTGTGCGGCAGTATTGTAAGCATACGTTACAAAGGCGGAAATGCGGTTCCGATTTCAGTGAGCAGAGGCAACATATATGGTCATCATGTCGCTCAATGTGCGATTGAAAAGTTCAATGATAACATTGGTTTGATGGTGATAGGCCGCTGTAGAGCGGTGAACGATGCGACGCTCGCGAAGTAGGACTTCGATGGTTAATGCGGCGAGTTGGGTGTGTTGGTACATATTTTTAAGAAAAAGCAGCACAAAAAAAAGACGCGAACAAAGACGGGACGACAATCCGTCGTCAGCGCCCGTCCTTGTCGTCTCGTCTTTGTCCACGTCTTTGTCAAGCGAGGAGGGATGCGATCCACGGGCTCTGGTGTTGTTCAAATGGCATGTCGGCAGTATAGAGGGAAGAGGATTAAGTGGTTACGAGAGATGTGGAGCCGAAGCCACAGGGTAGAGGAGAGCTGGATAGGGCATGGGCATCAGAATGTTTGCGGCAAGATCGATATCTAGACTACTTCAATGTCGTTTTCGTGTAAGCGCAACACCCAACGACCAAGACGGCCAGAGGGATATTGAGGCAGGACAACGAGCAAAGGGCATGATGATCGGTAACGACAGAGAGGGTGCTACCATAGATTTAAGGTCGGAACTTTCCAATAGCCCCAATGATCGCCAAGCATTCCATTTCCGTTACGGAATTACTCCGCTTGGCCTTAGTCAAAGTGCGGCTGGCCTACGCAACACGATGTTTGCGAAGCCAGGTTTCCGTTGTGCCAGGACGGTGCAGAGGCTCACGCCACTGACATCAGTGTGACTTTCAGTAGGTTGGCTGGGGTCGGAATGGCCAAGGATCGGACGGGACACAAACAGCGCCGAGGCGTGGAGAACGCCGCATCAGAGGCTGGTGTCGAAGACTACAGGCTGGGGTCGCCGGCAACCAGCTCAGTCAAAGGAGACAGGATGGAAGCGAAATCGCGCACGAAGCGGCGGAAATAAGAGCACAGGCGGATGAAGCCACGCAGCTCTTTCAGTGAGGTGGTCGAGGAAACTCGGCAACTCCACGCAGTTTTTCAGGATCAGAAAGGACGCCTTCTCTGGAGACGACGCGACCCAAGATGGTAAGCCACCGAACAGAGAAGCAGCACTTCTTCAAGTCCAGCTGCAAGCCAGCGTCGGTCAAACATTGCAGGACACGCTCGAGGCAGACCAGGTGGGACGATCAGCCTCGAGAAAAGGCGACCACATCGTCCAAGTAACAGAGATATGTGTGCCGCTTGAGTCCGCTGCGAATTGTGTCCATCTTGGCAGCAGGGACGGCACTGTGAGCACATTGCACCTTTGCTTACATCGCAGGCTGTCTACTTGCAGCACGTCTGTACCTTCTCCTAGCACCTCTACCAACAACCGTGCAGCTGCCTCGAAGCCCAGTTGCCTCGAGCTGACAAAGTAGACTGCACCAGATACCGACTACGCCCACTGTCTGCGCCTGCGCCCTGGTCTCCTTCATCAGCGCCTCTACAGGCTTCCTGGTTGTATAAAATGACCCTCCCAGCTGGACCCCTCTTCTTAGCAGCAGTGACGGCGCTTTCAGCATATCGCCCCTTTGCTTACATCGCAGCCTGTCGACTTGCAGCACATCTGTACCTTCTCCTGGCACCTCCACCAACACCCGTGCAGCTGCCTCGAAGCCCGGTTGCTTCGAGCTGACAAGGAAGACTGCACCAGATACCGACTACGCCCACTGTCTGCACCTGCGCCCTGGTATCCTTCACCAGCGCCTCTACAAGCTTCCTGGTTGTATAAAAAGACCCTCCCAGCTGGACCCCTCTTCTTAGCAGCAGTGACGGCAGTTTGAGCACATCGCACCTTTGCTTACATCGAAGCCTGTCTAATTGCAGCACATCTGTATCTTCTCCTAGCACCTCTACCAACACCCAAGCAGCTGCCTCGAAGCCCAGTTGCCTCGAGCTGACAAAGCAGGCTGCACCAGATAACGACTACGCCCACTGTCTGCGCCTGCACCCTGGTTTCCTTCACCACCGCCTCTACAGGCTTCCTGGCTAAAAGACCCTCCCAGCTGGACCCCTCTTCTGAGCAGCAGTGACGGCAGTTTGAGCACATCGCACCTTTGCTTACATCGAAGCCTGCCTAATTGCAGCACATCTGTATCTTCTCCTAGCACCTCTACCAACACCCATGCAGCTGCCTCGAAGCCCAGTTGCCTCGAGCTGACAAAGCAGGCTGCACCAGATAACGACTACGCCCACTGTCTGCGCCTGCGCCCTGGTTTCCTTCACCACCGCCTCTACAGGCTTCCTGGCTGTATAAAGAAACCTCCCCGCTGGACCCCTCTTCTAAGCAGCAGTGATGGCATTTTGAGCACATCGCACCTTTGCTTACATCGAAGCCTGCCTAATTGCAGCACACCTGTATCTTCTCCTAGCACCTCTACCAACACCCATGCAGCTGCCTCGAAGCACAGTTGCCTCGAGCTGACAAAGCAGGCTGCACCAGATACCGACTACGCCCACTGTCTGCGCCTGCGCCCTGGTTTCCTTCACCACCGCCTGTACAGGCTTCCTGGCTGTATAAAAAAAGCCCGCCCCGCTGGACCCCTCTTCTAAGCAGCAGTGACGGTATTTTGAGCACATCGCACCTTTGCTTATATCGCAGCCTGTCTAATTGCAGGTTAGTTTTATAGCATCCTTGTTATGCTTTGTTGCCGTCACTGCTGTCACTTTCATGCCGCACTGTGTTGTTTGCTTCTTTTACCAATTGCCTAGTGCCTTATTTACTATGCCTACTGATACTGAAAAACTTCAAGACGAGGTGAGGAAATAATTTCGGATAGAGATTGCAGGTATGCGGAACTCGCTAGAACGTGATTTGCGCAATTTCTAAAGAATTAACTAAAAGTCTTGAACACTGCAGTATAGACGATGTGCTCGCTAAGGTTTCATCATTGGAAGAGGAAAATAAGGCATTGAATTCTGAAAACGCTGCAGTGTCATCTGAATGTGAAGAAGTGATATTCTGACCTTGAGCAACGACTCATAGGCCTGGAACAGTATTCCCGAAATAAGAACATTGACATAAAGTGACTTCCAGCACAGGAATCTAAAAGCCTTCCGAACATGTCGCAAAAAACCGGCGAAATTAACGAAGAGCCACTACTGGAATGTGATGTTGATGTTTGCCAACGTGTTCAAACAAAGAATAAAACTACCTCGAATGCAGTTTTCCAGTTCAAAACGCGAGCAAAACTCGAGGAAAACGCGAGCAGAAATTTGTTTGGACGCAAAATTGGCACATTCTTGCTAGGAAAACAGAGTCGTCGGCGATTGTGCGTATCGGCTGCGAGCGAGACCTGGATAAGATAGCATAGATGTCTCGCTGTTTCAGATACCTAGCAGTAAAACGACTCCCCAAGATGTGCGCATTCGTGTTACCTTCTGACCTTTGTGTCGTGTCCGCTAGAAAAAGAATGCTGTGTCCTTCTTTCATCTTAACGCGCAATCTTTGCGAAGCAAGGGCGATGAGTTAGAAGCATTTTTTTTTGTACACAGCTTCCGTTTCCACGTAATGATGATTACAGAAACTTTTTATAAAAGCAGTAACGAAGCTTGGCACCTGCCCGACTACAATACGCATGTGCAAAACCGTACTGGTAGAAGAGATGGTGGTGTCCTGATTTTGCCGCCGCGGTGGCTCAGTGGTTATGGTTATGGTGCTTGGCTGCTGACCCGAAAGACGCGGGTTCGATCCCGGCCGCGGCGGTTGAATTTCTTTGGAGGAGAAATTCTAGAGGCCCGTGTACTGTGCGATGTCAGTGCACGTTAAAGAACCCCAGGTGGTCGAAATTTCCGGAGCCCTCCACTACGGCGTCTCTCATAGCCTTAGTCGCTTTGGGACGTTAAACCCCATAAACAAACCAACCAACCTGATAGCAACTGAAAAAACTTTCAAATGCACTATTTTTACCGACTTTCCTATAACCCACGGGAACTACGAAATACTGTCGTCGCAAAGCAGAAGTAGCGTCTTCTCCGTTATATACCGGCCTCCTAAAGGCAGCGTTTCTAATTTCATCGGCTCTCTTGGCGAATATCTGCAATGGATCACAGAAAAAGAAAAGCTTAATCTAGTTTCAGGCGGTGATATTGCCATAGACTTTCTATCTCAATCGGCAAATAAACGTCAGGTCGACTACTTATTGCACTGCAACCAATTTACTAATCTCATAAACAAACGCACACGACCGCAGGCAGCGACGGCAATTCACGTCTTCATTAGTAACTATCCGGTTGACTGTCTTCATTCAGGAGTCATTAATGCCCAGATAAGTGACCATCTACCTATATTCATGTTTCTAGATTCGTTTACTCCCCAAAACAACGCAAGTTCCCGCGTAAAAAGCAGGGCACATAAAATTCCTTTCGGGCAGAATTTGCAGGCGTGGACTGACATCTCGTGCTCAGCAAAACTGATCAAGAGGACGCACATGGTGCTGTCATTAATACATTTAAGTGTGTCCGTGTCTCTGTTTTCCACTTGGAACTTACAAAAAACACCGCAAGCCCTGGATAACAAAAGAATGCCTTCAAATGAAAAAACAAAAACTTATCTTTACAACTGCTTTATCAAAAGCCGATCCCTCGATGACCTAGCGCGTTTTAAGGCGTATCGAAACCATGTCGCTTCTTCTCTTCGCCAAACAAAGCAAAAGTATATAGAAAAACAATTTAATCCAGAAGTAATTAAATGGAGTGACCGTGTATGATAAACAATAAATGAAGTTTTGAACAGAGGTCGAAACGCCAGCGGCATGCTTGAAGTCTTGGTTGATAACACACCAGCCAGTGGGAAGCTTTTGCAGAAAAATTTAATGATTTCCTCGTGCCACTGGTAGGTGGCAACCACGCCCCCAAGAATATCAAATGCCTCGACTCGCGGGTTTCTTCTACGGCATTCTTGATGCCAACGGACGCCAGTGAAATCAAAACATGCCTTCTGACTCTCCGTAACAGCAGGTCATGAGACACAGCCGATCTTAAACTCCAACCAATAAAATATGTAGCCGATGTAATTAGCCAACTTTTAGAGCACATTTGTAATTGTTGCCTCGAACATGCAGTGTTTCCCTGACGATTTCAGATTGCCAAAGTTACCGTTGTTTATAAGGGTGGAGACAAAAATAACCTGTCAACTTATCGCCCAATTTATATCCTCCCCATTTTCTCGAAGTGTTTTTAAAAAAAGAAAATATTATACAGGCAAATGTCCAGTTTCTGCGAGAAATGTAACATCCTAACGACTAACCAGCATGGCTTCAGAAAAAACTTTTCAACAAAAACTGCGCTTCTAACCCAAAAGAACTTTTGAACAAAAACTTTTCACTCTCGGCATTTTTATCGACTTTTCGAAAGGGTTTGATTGCATCAATCACAACACAACGTTGGCGAAACTCGAACACTAGGGTTTTCGCGGAAAATTTCATCAAATGATTGCATCATACCTTAGTTGCCGTGTCCAACAAGTAACAGTGGACGAGTCATCAAATTTTATACATCTGTCTTCTGGTGGGCCGCAAGGCAGTATAGTGGAACCGCTGGTTTTCCTCCTTTATGTCAACGACATAGTCTGCCTAGGTAAACTTCGAACTTTTGTCATATACGCAGATGACACCACTCTATTCTTCCGAGCGGCACATGTGCGAGATCTTGAACAGAGAGCTACAGATTGTTTGCACCAACTTATCGAATGGTCTGAGTCGAACTCACTGATCATAAATAGAAAAAAGCAAAGCTATACTTTTAGGCCTCGAAATAAGGATCCTGGTGTCTGACATATTTGCCTAAATATCGGTTCCTCATTTATTCACATAGTTCTTACCGTCAAAAACCTAGGAGTGCTTTTTAATGAAAATTTATCATGGGATGAACACGTTGAAAAAGTCAGGGACAAATTCTCCAAGGTTTTTTCAAAGCATTTTAAGCAGATACTGTACAATGCACTGTTTTCTTCAGTTGCTAACTATTGCATTTTTGTCTGGGCACATGATTTAAAAATATTGTAACGTTCGGCCTCTGTTCGGCCTCTAAGGCCGAACAGAATTATTCCATCACTGAACGTGAGTGCTTAGCCCTAGTCTGGGCCATTACGAAGTTCCGCCCTTACTTGTATGGGCGGCCATTCACAGTAGTCACTGACCACCACGCCTTGTGTTGGCTTTCTACACTCAAAGACCCTACTGGCCGCCTTGGACGTTGGGCCTTGCGCCTTCAGGAGTACAATTTTTCAGTAGTTTATAAGTCTGGCCAGTTGCATCGAGACGCCAATTGCCTGTCCCGTCATCCAGTCGACCCGCCAAGCCAACCTGAATGTGACAATGACTATTTCGTGCTCTCTATTTCTGACTTTTCCAACATTTACCGAGAGCAACGCCAGGACCCTCAGCTTCGCGAAATTATCAATCGCCTCTGCGCCGATCGCCGTGACCCTGCCCTTCGTTTGTTTGTGCTCCGCGACGGCACCTTATACCGGCACAATATGCGATCTGATGGCCCTGACCTTCTACTAGTCGTCCCTCAGCACCTACGCAAAGCCGTCCTTGAACAGCTTCACGACGTTCCGACAGCGGGTCATCTAGGCGTCTCTCGCACATACGACAGTGTGCGCCGTCGGTTCTTTTGGCCAGGCCTCTACCTCACAGTCCGCCAATACGTGGCTGCTTGTGACTGCTGTCAAGGCCGGAAAAAGCCATTAGATTTACCAGCTGGACTTCTGCAGCCGATCGACATCCCCATAGACCCATTTTCTCGCCTGGGTCTGGACCTTCTAGGGCCTTTTCCGCTCTCCGCATCGGGGAACAATTGGATTGCGGTGGCCACTGATTACACCACGCGCTACGCGGTCACACGAGCAATACCAACCAGTTGTGCAACCGATGTCGCTGCTTTCCTCCTCAACGACGTTATACTCGTCCATGGAGCTCCCCGCCAACTGCTCACCGACCGTGGCCGTTGCTTTCTTGCGCGTATAGTCGACGAAATCCTACGGTTGTGCAACGTTCGTCATTCTTTCTTTCACGACTGCCTACCATCCACAGACGAACGGGCTTACCGAACGCCTTAACCGGACATTGACTGATATGCTGTCTATGTACGTGTCTGATGACCACTGCGACTGGGACATCACGCTGCCATTTGTGACATTTGCATACAATTCGTCGCGTCACAACACTTCCGGCTACTCCCCCTTCTATCTTCTATACGGCCGTGACCCTCTGCTTCCATTCGACAGCGTGCTCCCTCCAGTCGGCACTGCCAGATCATATGCCCGTGACGCCATAGCCCGAGCTGACGTTGCCCGCGTTGTTGCTCGCAACCGACTCACAGCCTCCCAGCACTGCCAGAAACGTCGCTATGATTCCTGTCATCGCAACACCGAGTATTCTTGCGGCTCTCTCGTGCTGCTTTGGACCCCAGCTCGCCGCGTTGGCCTCTCGGAAAAACTTTTGCCACGTTATACAGGCCCCTACCGTATTTTACGACAAGTGACTCCAGTGACATACGAAATTGCGCCCTTGCATCCCGCACGCCATACCTCCACACCTCGCACCGAGACGGTCCATGTTGTACGCCTCAAGCCGTACTACACGGAGCCTGGTTTGGACGCTAGTACGCACCGGGGCGGTGCTTTTCAACCGGCGGGGTAGTGTTACATTAGGCGGTGCATGCATAAGGGAGGAAGAAGAAGAAGCTCTTGAGTTTTTGTGAAGAAGACGACGGTCGAGCAGTGTCGGCTGGTGCCTGCAGTAAACGCCTGTGGTTTTAAAGCCCTGTTTTCCGTGTCCGCTCTCTGCAATCCCAAGCGGAACTACCCCGTAACAATATTAAACGGCTGCATTTACTTGAGAAGAAAATTGTTCGAAGTATTGTTAATGCTTCACGATTTGAACATACCGCACCAATTTTTGCATCGCTTGGCACACCCCCTTACCCCAAGTCTTTGAATATATAATGTTGAGACGCTATAAAACAAGTGTTGGACAAAATAATTCACTTATGGTGCACCTGTCGAACTTAAAAAGTACAGAACTGAAGTACGCCACCCGTACTGGTATCGCGTGGATTGTGCCGAAAACTAGAATTATGGTCGCCAAAGCCTTTGCTACACTCTTCCGTGCTCTTTAAATCATCATCATCAACCTGACTACGCCCACTGCAGGTAAATGCCTCTACCATGTCTCTACAATTAACCCTGTCCTACGCCAGTTCCGGCCACCGTATCCCCGCAGACTTTTTAGACTCATCCACCCACCCTTCTGCCGCCCCCTGCAACGCTTGCCTTCTCTTGGAATCCACTACGTTACCCTTAATTATTAGCGGTTATATTCCCTTCGCATTACATGCCCTGCCCAAGCCCATTTCTTCATCTTCCTTTCGACTAGGATGTAATTACCCCCGTTTCTTTCCTCACCCACTCCGCCCGCTTCCGATCTCTTAACGTTACACCTATCATATTTCTTTCCATAGCTCGCTGCGTTTCCTTAACTTAAGCTGAGGCCTGTCTTTTCGCCTCTATGTTTCTGCCCCATAGGTGGGTACCGGAAAGATACAGCGGTTGTGTACTTTTCTCTAGAGGGATATTGGTAAACTGCCATTCATGATCTGACAGAGCCTGCCATATGCGCTCCACCCCAGTTTTATTCTTCTAGTTATTTACCTGTCATGATCCGGATCTCTTTAAATAAGGCATCTAAATTTATGTACACTTAGGTACCGTTAGACATTCGTGTTGCTGAGATTTTTACTTAAGATTTGTATTTTTCCTGTGTCCTCACATGCGTTTTATTTCCATGTTCATGTATCTCTGTGGTACTGTTATGAATGTATGCCACATGCTGTATGCCATTCTGGTGCTGCTGTCAAGTCACTGTAGGTTGCATCGACCTCTGTCAAGCCTTTTCTCTGCATTTTTTTGTCGGCGCACCCAACATAAACATGATGAATAAAATTGAATTGAATCATGGGCTCGAATGTGGCCGGCGCATTGCACACGCCAAACGGCATGACGCTAAATTCGTAGAGGCCGTCGAGCGTAACAACAGCTGGCTTTTGCCGGTCAGCAGCAGCCATGGGCAACTACCTGCCAGTAGTGGGTGCGCAGGTGGAGTGAGGAAAAGAATTTTGCGCCTTACAGGCAGTCGAGGGCGACATCAATATGGGAAAGTGGATACACATGCTTTCGCGTAACCTTGTGGAGTCGATGCTCATCAACGCAAAAGCAGATGGATCCATCCTTCTTCCTCACGAAAACAACGAGGGAAGCTCAGGGGCTGTGGAAAGGCAAGATGACGCCACGCTGAAGCATGTCATCCATTTCTTTGGTAATTACGTTGCGTTCAGGGGCCGACACGCGATATGGACGCTGGCGACACAGGACATGAGAGGCGGTTTTGATGCAGTGAGTGACGACGGAAGTGCGGCCAAGCGAGGAGTGCAGGAAGTCGAAGGACTGACGGAAACGCTGAAGTAATGCGAGCTGCTTGAGCGCGTTGGGCTGGGGAAAGGCTGCCATAGTCGTGTACAAAATTCCGTGTTCCGTCTGCCCGGCGTCGTACATATGGGAAACGAAGAACTTCGCGGAAAGGATGAGCCAACACGAAGCGGACGTCCGTCACATGTATCTTCAACGCAGCGCCGTGGCCGAACACTGCGAAGGGTGCGACCACCCAATTGACTTCGACAGCTCCATTGTATTGGAAACGGAAGCTAACCCACGCAGGAGGCTTCTACTCGAGTCGTGGCACATTCAGCAAACACGAGGGAATGTTAATCGTTCCCTGGGGACACTCCCCTCGTCCTACGTCCATGTGCTGCGGCCATTGACCCGGAGGTCCTGCACGCAGGGGCTTAAAAAGCCAAGCTGCGCTCGCCCGTAGTCACACCGTGAAGAAGGGGCCGAGCCAGGCCCGAAACGTCGTGGTTTTCCTGTATTTTACTTGGTTGGCGTCACTTACCTTCTCCTAACAAATGGAGTCTGTGTTAGGCGCAGCACTACACGAATCAATGGCATGTATCTGGAGTGGGGCCGGATCTTCATAGGCGGAGTATGTAAGAACGTGATCGACTGATTCGATTAGTCGTGGACATTCGCCATGTAGAAGCGTGTATGAGCACGAACAGGGTTCGTAACGTGAAATTCGCTGTGGCCATCGCATATAGTCAGAAGAACCAACGGAAGAAGGAAACAGTGGCTACGGGCGGCACCATCAGTCGAAATGAAGAGAACAGTAGAATCAGAAAGCTACATAAGTTCGCATTAAAACATACAGCAGCATGATTATAATCACTCCCTCAGTCACAAAAGAAGTACAATAGGCAAGGAACATACATAGTACTAGTTTACGATGACTAACCCAATGGTTGATAATATAAACACACGCTCAATATTAGTGGCAAAAATAACTGTGTAGAGTAGACAATGAAACATGTAAAACATCAATATTTTCTGAGATTAGTGCATTGAGCATGGCAGGTAGGGTGTAAGCAATCGTTTGCTTACCATAATTAGTTCGCGTGTGTGTTAGCTACCAGTATTCCGGACATCGCGTTTGGAAGTGAAGTAGATTTTGTTTAAGATTGGCTGTTGAACGGATGGCAAAATTATTCGATTTGCATTCTTTAATGTATGCGTGTACTAACATGTAGTTGTATAAATTATGCACTTTCAATATATTAAGCTCTTGGAACAAAGGTTCACTTGGGAAATCCCAGTTTACATCGCATATCGCGCGCAGAAATGGTTTCTGCGCGCGATATGCGAGGACCAGGGCTGTAGAGAAGGCAGGGATGTCAGTACCGTCAGCGACCAGCATTTTACCGACTCGGAGAGAGGTGTAGCACACAGGGCAACAGAGAACAGACAATTCAATACTGGCATGGGCGCTGTCGATGTTCGCATGGTGAATGGTGAGAAAGTCGGAGCTTAGAATGACATCGTGAGAGCAGCGGAACAACGCCTCAGCAAGTTTAATCCTGGATGCCGCACACAAGGCCGAGCGTTCTTATTTAGACTGAGCTGAGCTCACGTATAAAAAGCAGCTCGAGTTCAAAGTAAGGGATGCAAGATTAATGCAGAGATGGCATTGCAGTACGTCTCACGTCTCAAATGCATCTAGTCAAACTCTAAGGGAGGTAAAGTTTATCATACAAGCAGCACTGCTGTTTACATATGTCCCATCCGTTTCCCTAGGAGTTCCTCGCCCCCAGCCTTCCTGGCGCCTAAGGAGGCCCCGGCGGCCCCTGCTGCCCCGGAGATCGCCGCAGCCCCGGAGATCGGCCCGGAGTCGCACCCGGAGTCCCCCGCCCTCGACCCTGAGTCCCCCGACGCCAACGCCACCACCCGGGAGGCTACCGCCGCCGCCGCCACCGCCGCCGCCCGGGAGGCCTCCGCCGCCGCCTGGGAGGCCATCGCCGCCGTCACCACCGCCGCTACCACCGCCGCCGACCATGAGGCCACCGCCGTCGCCACCGCCGCCGCCGCAACCACCGCCGCCGCCCTGAAGACCACCGCCACCACCGCCCGGGAGGCCATCGCCGCCGTCACCACCGCCGCTACCACCGCCGCCGACCATGAGGCCACCGCCGTCGCCACCGCCGCCGCCGCAACCACCGCCACCTCCCGGGAGGCCACCGCTGCCGGAACCACCGCCGCCGCCAGGGAGGCCATTGCCGCCGCTACCACCGCCGCCGCCCGGGAGGCCACCGCCACCACCGCCCGGGAGGCCACCGCCGCCGTCACCACCGCCGCCACCCGGGAGGCCACCGCCAGCACCACCCGGGAGGCCACCGCCGCCGCCCGGGAGGGCACCGCCGCCGCAACCACCGCCGCCAACCGGGAGGCCACCGCCACCACCGCCCGGGAGGGCACCGCCGCCGCTACCACCGCCGCCGCCCGGGAGGCCACCGCCACCACCGCCCGGGAGGCCACCGCCGCCGCCCGGGAGGGCACCGCCGCCGCTACCACCGCCGCCACCCGGGAGGCCACCGCCACCACCGCCCGGGAGGCCACCGCCGCCGCCCGGGAGGGCACCGCCGCCGCTACCACCGCCGCCACCCGGGAGGCCACCGCCACCACCGCCCGGGAGGGCACCGCCGCCGCTACCACCGCCGCCGCCCGGGAGGCCACCGCCACCACCGCCCGGGAGGCCACCGCCGCCGCCCGGGAGGGCACCGCCGCCGCTACCACCGCCGCCGCCCGGGAGGCCACCGCCACCACCGCCCGGGAGGCCACCGCCGCCGCCCGGGAGGGCACCGACGCCGCTACCACCACCGCCGCCGCCCGGGAGGCCACCGCCACCACCGCCCGGGAGGCCATCTCCGCCGTCACCACCGCCGCTACCACCGCCGCCGACCATGAGGCCACAGCCGTCGCCACCGCCGCCGCCGCAACCACCGCCGCCGCCCTGAAGACCACCGCCACCACCGCCCGGGAGGCCATCGCCGCCGTCACCACCGCCGCTACCACCGCCGCCGACCATGAGGCCACCGCCGTCGCCACCGCCGCCGCCGCAACCACCGCCGCCGCCCTGAAGACCACCGCCACCACCGCCCGGGAGGCCATCGCCGCCGTCACCACCGCCGCTACCACCGCCGCCGACCATGAGGCCACCGCCGTCGCCACCGCCGCCGCCTCCCGGGAGGCCACCGCTGCCGGAACCACCGCCGCCGCCAGGGAGGCCATTGCCGCCGCTACCACCGCCGCCGCCCGGGAGGCCACCGCCACCACCGCCCGGGAGGCCACCGCCGCCGTCACCACCGCCGCCACCCGGGAGGCCACCGCCAGCACCACCCGGGAGGGCACCGCCGCCGCTACCACCGCCGCCACCCGGGAGGCCACCGCCACCACCGCCCGGGAGGCCACCGCCGCCGCCCGGGAGGGCACCGCCGCCACCCGGGAGGCCACCGCCACCACCGCCCGGGAGGGCACCGCCGCCGCTACCACCGCCGCCGCCCGAGAGGCCACCGCCACCACCGCCCGGGAGGCCACCGCCGCCGCCCGGGAGGGCACCGCCGCCGCTACCACCGCCGCCGCCCGGGAGGCCACCGCCACCACCGCCCGGGAGGCCACCGCCGCCGCCCGGGAGGGCACCGACGCCGCTACCACCACCGCCGCCGCCCGGGAGGCCACCGCCACCACCGCCCGGGAGGCCACCGCCACCACCGCCCGGGAGGCCATCTCCGCCGTCACCACCGCCGCTACCACCGCCGCCGACCATGAGGCCACCGCCGTCGCCACCGCCGCAACCACCGCCGCCGCCCTGAAGACCACCGCCACCACCGCCCGGGAGGCCATCGCCGCCGTCACCACCGCCGCTACCACCGCCGCCGACCATGAGGCCACCGCCGTCGCCACCGCCGCCGCCGCAACCACCGCCGCCTCCGGGGAGGCCACCGCTTCCGGAACCACCGCCGCCGCCAGGGAGGCCATTGCCGCCGATACCACCGCCGCCGCCCGGGAGGCCACCGCCACCACCGCCCGGGAGGCCACCGCCGCCGTCACCACCGCCGCCACCCGGGAGGCCACCGCCAGCACCACCCGGGAGGCCACCGCCGCCGCCCGGGAGGGCACCGCCGCCGCAACCACCGCCGCCACCCGGGAGGCCACCGCCACCACCTCCCGGGAGGGCACCGCCGCCGCTACCACCGCCGCCGCCCGGGAGGCCACCGCCACCACCGCTCGGGAGGCCACCGCCGCCGCCCGGGAGGGCACCGCCGCCGCTACCACCGCCGCCGCCCGGGAGGCCACCGCCACCACCGCCCGGGAGGGCACCGCCGCCGCTACCACCACCGCCGCCGCCCGGGAGGCCACCGCCACCACCGCCCGGGAGGCCATCTCCGCCGTCACCACCGCCGCTACCACCGCCGCCGACCATGAGGCCACCGCCGTCGCCACCGCCGCCGCCACAACCACCGCCGCCTCCCGGGAGGCCACCGCTGCCGGAACCACCGCCGCCGCCAGGGTGGCCATTGCCGCCGCTACCACCGCCGCCGCCCGGGAGGCCAGCGCCACCACCGCCCGGGAGGCCACCGCCACCACCGCCCGGGAGGCCACCGCCGCCGCAACCACCGCCGCCACCCGGGAGGCCACCGCCAGCACCACCCGGGAGGCCACCGCCGCCGCCCGGGAGGGCACCGCCGCCGCAACCACCGCCGCCACCCGGGAGGCCACCGCCACCACCACCCGGGAGGCCACCGCCGCCGGAACCACCGCCGCCGCCCGGGAGGCCACCGCCACCACCACCCGGGAGGCCACCGCCGCCGCCACCGCCGCCGCCGCCACAGCCACCGCTGCCGCTCGGGAGGCCACCGCCGCCGCCCGGGAGGCCACCACCCGTGCTGCACCGGCTGTCCCGGCGCCTCCACCGCGGATCAGAAGGCGGCCGGAGAAGCTAAACAAAGAGGCCGCCGCCCGGGAGGCCCACGCCGCCGCAACCACCGCCGCCGCCGCCGCCCGGCAGGCCACCACCGCCGCAACCACCACCGCCGCCCGGCAGGCAACCACCGCCAACACCGCCGCCGACGGCAGGGAGGCTACCGCCACTGCCACCACCACCGCCGACCGGGAGGCCACCACCCGTGCTGCTCCGGCTGCCTCGGCGCCTCCACCGCCGGTGCGCAGAAGCCAGCGGATCAGAAGGCCGCCGGAGAGGCTAAATGGAGTAGCCGCCGCCCGGGAGGCTACCACCGCCCCCACCGCCACCGCCGCCCGGCAGGCTACCGCCCCCGCCACCGCCGCCGCCGCCCGGGAGGCTACCGCCGCTGCCACCGCCGCCGGCGCCCGGGAGGCCACCACCCGTGCTGCAGCTGCTGCCCCGGCGCCTAAACCGCCGGTGCGCAGATGCAAGCGGATCAGAAGGCCGCCGGAGAGGCTAACCGGAGAGGCCGCCGCCCCCATCGCCGCCGCCGCCCGGGAGGCTACCACCCCCGCCACCGCCGCCGCCGCCCGGGAGGCTATCGCCGCTGCCACCACCGCCGCGGCCCGGGAGACCACCACCCCTGCTGCACCGGCTGCCCTAGCGCATCCGCCGCCGGTGCGCAGAAGCCAGCGGATCAGAAAGCCGCCGGAGAGGCTAACCTATTATTAAAATGGCCCTGTCGATCGGCCAGAACGGATCTCGTGGAGTTGGCAGCGCATGGCGCTCCCGCAGTTAGCAGTGCCAATCGGATGGCTGGATGTTGGCACTTGAAACGTGATGGTATCGCAGCTGTGTACGCAGTCTTTTCTTTGCGCTGTCGTCACAAAAATCTGAAGACGTCAAGCACATCGCACGCTTCCACTGCTGTATTTCTGTTGTAGCCAATTTGCGTAAACGGTTTTGTTCCACAAAATTGGGAAGCAGCCCACCGAGTGCGTTATAATGTGCTTAAAATTCACACCTTTCTGAGAACGCTAGCGGTCGCTCTTCAGAACAAGGCCCCTTGCGATCATGCTGTGTCGGGGTGGCGATAGAGCTGAAGTGCCGTGGGCCTTGAAGCAACTTTACTGGACAAAAGAAAGGCCCTATGGATGGTCTTCTACTCATCCAGGATTTCTGTCCCGCGGTGAGCGGTCCACAAACCAGCCTCTCAGAAGGAATAAGTGGGATGGGGAGGGGGGACTTAGGGGGATGCATCAAATAAAAGAGCATAGAATTTATTGATGTTCACTGCATCAGACCTCCTGAACGTCGCTGAATATTTTTTAAGCTGTCATGTTCATTTTTTAAACGCATTTCGCTCGCTGGAAGGACAGATGTGATCTTGCAACAAAATAACCAAGTTTAGTAGGCAAGCAAAGCCAAATCGATAAACTATGTATTACAGCACAGCACAATAGCGAGAAATGGCACACGCAGATCTAAGAAGTAAATTCCCCGGAGCCAAGAAATACGACAAATACAAGTTCTCCTCGTTTCTGCTCAGGTCACTCCGATTAGTCGTTCTGGGATACCCGGAAGCCCTGCCCGTTACTCGGTTTGTCAGGATAGCACTGGCCGCACTGAGTGTTCCTAAACGTACTAAAATCTCTGCACACTCCGCACTATTTTTGGTAGACTTGAATCAAACCGAAAGCAGGTGACACAAACTCAATACATTAACTCCATGAAGGTCTTGTTTGGAAGCAGGACAGCAGCGCGGCGTGGCTATCCTGGTAGGGAGAGGCGAAATCATCGGTCATGTGATAAGCGCTTAGCGCAGAAAAACGCTGTTCGCTTGTTTTACTATTTCACTTTCTGCAATGGTACGGACTTCATCTTCGAGGAAAGAAGGAACTCAATACTGCAATGTTGTAGAGTGCCTCAAATGTTCTGAGAACCAACGGTCGAGAACCGCCCGTGCAGTAGCACCTTCTCCATTTTAGATCACATTGGCCGGTCTGTCATACTTACAAATGGGATGCGCCCTAATGGAACGCGTGAGTGAAATCGCAACGCCTTACAGTGCGCTTTTCGGTTCCTCCATGCCCGTTAGCCACATTGCATAAGCGAAACATGTGCAATTCCCAACTCGTGAGCATGCCATGCAGCTGGAACTGCACGCCCGATAAGCGTGCAGCGTTAGCCATTGATCTTAGCGCACAGCACGTCGAAATCGAGGTGATAGTGTATGCAATAAACAGTTGGCAGTTTCTTATTCGCAATGAAAGAGCGTTTACGGTCACGAAAGGTGAGGAATAATTCACCCATCTCGAAGTTTTTGCAGCAGATAACGTAATTGCTAACTTCTTACACAGAGCGTGCTTGCTTGCCATACAAGACCTGGAGGAAGGCGGCTCAAGTGACTCAAAAATAGTGTCGTTACGGAGGTCTGTTTCTGTGGTCAGCGTGTGTACACTCACACGTTCCTTTGTATAATGCGACTGACTCGCGCTTATTTGTTGATGGGGCAAGCTATTATAATCAGCCAGTCTTTCGTTGTTCGAGGGCGTAATGAAATAAACGGGAGAAAGGGAAGAGATCGCTGGAATAGTATTGAAATTCAGCCGGCGTGAGAACCGAGCGATGAACAGTCGACGCGTGTTTTGGAGAAAATTTCGACTCAGTGACGCCGACTCAGAGCGGTAGAATTACAAAACTAGAAGCACAATTCTGCGTGTCTTCTCCAAGAGGTAAACAACAACTAGCGACCGTCAAGCTTCTTGAGTAGAAAATAAGCAAACTAAAATGTTTGCTAGCGGTCACTGTCGCCTGAGCTAAACTTTTAAAAAGGGGTCCAGCCACTTAGTGAAGGCAGGACCCGAAGAAGGGGGCTGCCCTCCGTCTTCTTCCCCTCCCGCCCTCCCAGAAAAAAAAAACAAAAAAAGAGCCGCAAACTCAGCACTCACACTTGACGGCTATTCCCCGTTGCACGATAGGCTACTTAACAAATGACCCAGCTATATTCAGCCAAAAATTTTAAATACACCCCGGCAAGATAAATGGTGTAAATTTTTAATGCCTTGTTGATCATCGTATGTAATTTATAAGAGTACTGCTGTATTCTCTTCAATAGAATCATTACAAAATTGACAAAAATTAACATTAGCTATTGCGTTTGCGGCGATGATTCCTAAGCCAAAATGTAGAGCGTGCCAAAAAAATGCCTAATTCTACAGTTTTAATTCATGTGTTCCGTAGATTATCTGTTCCCCCTTTGAAAAAGAAAAACACGCCAAATACGAAAAACGCCAATGTGACCATGCCTTGCGCGTAGCGATATCTGCGCTCTCCAACGCGGAATTCGTGAACACAGTCGCGTTCGATGATGGCGCGAATATTTGGTTTAGGCTTATCGGGGTTTAACGTCCCAAAGCCGGGACGTTAAACCGGTTTTGTGGTAGGCTGCTCACCTGCGCACCGAGCAGCCCGTCCGCGGTGCTAGGGGGCTGCTCAATTAATCGTGAGAGGCTGCTCGAGAAGAGCAACCTGGATCGCAACCCAACCCAAGCAACCCAAGTCCTCCCTTTGGCAGCACCTGCCATAGAAGGGTAGTGGCGTACCGCTTGACCGCTGCACCACTGTTCCAGGAGAAGACTTCCAGGGATCTTTGAATGTCGAGAATGACCAATGCCGTCTATACGGACGTTAACCCATTATCGCTGTCCGAACAACTACCATCCGTCAACACTGGATCTGAACACCGGAACCGAAGAGAAAAACCGAACTGCTAGAGCAGCTAACTCGCATGTGGCCTAACTACACAAATGGATCATATTTTTTTTTTGTCACTACGCAGGCTTCTGCCTCTGAAAGCGCCGATTTTTCTCCGGCACAGAATATAGATGAATCGGCCGACCGACTACTAGGAACTCTGCTTTGTTTCTGTCTGCTTATAGCTACCAGGAACTGGCACGCGCGCTGTTGTCTCCACTGAATGTGGCGGGGTCGCACGAGTTAATTTTAATTTTGCTGCCAGCCCCCATTTCATGTTTTCACCTTTTGACATTCGTGGCCCGATCAAAAGCAGCTTCGTTCAATCCGCGTTTGAGAGCATTACAGTAGCGGCGCGCAGCACGCGACCACTTGAGATTTTCTCACATTCCCGTGCTTTCTTTTCAATGCAGGAAATAAAACTAGCCTCTAGCACACATCCACAAGGATACTGATGAATTAGAACTTTTTTGGCACGCTCTACATTTCGGTGCCAGAAGTTTCGCCGAGAACGCAATAGCTGAAACGTTGTTTTTTTTTTACTCTTTAATTGTGTGGTTCGCCAAAATACAAAAATAGAGTAACTGCCTTCAATGGTCAGTAATATGGTTTAATTTTCCTCCACCTATATTTCCATGGTATATTTTAATATTTGGCTGAATATAGCGGGGCAACTGGTATTGTGGCCTAGCCTTGGAGCCTTGTCAGGGCAGAAACGGGAGGCCTCGGAAAAGCACAACGCGCACACAGCCAGCCTGAACAGATAACTCTAACTTCGATTAAAAAAACAAAAAAACATGCGGGAGTGTTCATAGCCGTCACCATTCCGCTTCTTTCGCACACTTCCGGGTACAGTCAGAATCAAGTCTCGCTGGGTTGTCGCGGCCGTCGGTTCCGTGAATTGTCACACCCCTCCCTCCGTTATGAAGTTTGCTGCATGCACAGCACTGGGGCGAGAACTGTGCCTGTAGTAGTTCACGGTTTGCGTACCAGAGCTGACCGGCGAAGACAAGACAGGGGCGAGAATTAGTAGCTCTTGGCTACTGACACTCCAAGGCTTTTTTTAGAGTAAAGTGAAAGAGTGCAACGGCACAAGGAGAAAGAAATGACAACACAGCGCTGTGTTAGGGCTTTTCTTTTTTTTTCGCCCTTGTGTCCTTGCGCTGTTTCTCCATGTCAGACCAACTTGCCCCTCAGGTCACGTTGCTTTATGGAGGATTCGGAGCTTAATTAACGGTAAAGTGGAGACATGTGCTTTTTTTTTCTTGTGTCTGCTGCACGAAAAAGCCCCTAGTCGTCTGAAAAGATACCACGCGCACTCAGCTGTCGAAGGCGGTCCGTACGCATGTTCCCAGCGTTCCGTCCTCGAGCTGCACCTGCCAGTAGTGCGCACATTTCTTGCGCTTGCGGCATACTTAAAGGAATGTAGTTGTTTCTAACTGCATTAACAGAGAAGGGATAAAGAGACGTTCAATACAGACGACCTAAATACTCATGAAATTCCTGCTACGGCGCAGGAACGGTATAATCATTACCAAAGTCCTGAACTCTCTGTGGCGGAAAATTAGAATGACTGTGAACTGAAAAGCAGAATTATGTGCGAGGCAAGAATGAATACTTCAGAATGCACCGCTCGTTATATTTGGAACTATGTTATGAATATAGTGTGAATTGTCCTTTTTCTCCACGAGGTAGCTTCGCCACTGGGCTCGCGAGTCAAAGAAGAACCCAGCTTTTCACTTGCCTTGGGCCAAGGCATGCGGCAAGCAAGTGCCAAGAATCTGGCTATGGATGGCGAAAGAAGGCGGTACGGTTCGTTAAAAAAGAGAGGACACTGAAACAGTTGAGAGGAGTAGGCAAAGGAAAGAATGGCAAACTGGCACAGAACTGCGGCGCTTGGAACATGGTATAGTGACGGCATCGCAATGACAGTGGCTGTGCGCATTAATGTATTTGAGGCTTTTCTTCACCAGATTATGGCACGCACATATAGAACGTTGCCTTACGTAAATTGTCGACGTATCCGTTGTTTCGCTATTTTCGAGTGCTGTCTGCGTTTCCTTTCTTTTTTGGGGGGGACGGTGAGGTGGGAGGAGGGCAAGGGGGCACTTGGCTATTGTTTTCCTGACAGTTTGAGATATCATTATAATGGTAATGATATTACTTTTAGAATCTTCCTGAGGGCATAAACTCCTCCTTCGCGTTATATTCGTAGTAGGCTCATTTTGAACAATCTGTTTAAAATGCAGTGTAACCGCTGTACTTTTCCTAGAGTGCACAAAATTCTTGTAATATATGTTCATGTGCCGTTTATTTGTTCCTGAAAATGGTGTTAATGTAAAGTTGCATCCAGAGGGCAGACAATACCAAGGCAGGAGAGGATCAGGTTTCCGAGAAATATTAGGAAATGCGTCAATTACGTGCAATTATTGGCGTTTCCCTTCAAAACGGAGAAGTGGTCTGATTGTTTGGGGCTAGTTGGTAAACAGTGTTCGAGATGGGCATTTTGAAACTATTGGATAACAGATATGTTTCGGCAATGAACGGATTTTTAGAACGTATGAGCGCTTGAGCATAGTTCTTCTGTCTGCAAGTGGTGGTTCATTAGTTTCTACGTTCAGACTGTTTATGGGTGACGTCCTGTATGCACCAGTTGAAAGACGCAGACCTAAACTGTGTACTGGGTGCAGTCTTTTCAAGTATGCCCTCCTTGCTGAACCATACACTATGCAACCATAGTGTAAGCAGCAGCGTACAACAGAACGATAAATTTGCGAAATGCATGCCCTATCAGAACCCCAGTGTTTGCGTGAAAGGACGTTAAGTTTGTTCAGAGATTGGGAAACTTTCTTTTGTTGCGGAAGCAACACTAAGCTAGGTGTAAGGGATCGTTAGTGTACGCGGGGTCATCGGAACGCGGCTGGGGGTGCTCAAAGCGAAGCGTCTGCTTTCTTGGAACGCGGCCGCTCGCGAACGCGCCGGCAAGTACGGGTGTCCCCCCACCCGCGGTACCGATTCGCACACGTGCTGGCACGGATGTGTATTTGTGTTTGTTTTATTTTTTTTTTTGTGGTGGAGAGAGTGCTCTACCTTACGGAAACTGGAGGGCTGGCCATGCCCTGGATGAACCAATGATGTTAAGACCGCAACATGATTGGAAGCTGCGGAATGTGGGCCGGGCCTTTAAGGTTTTAAAACCGGGCCCCAGAGCTGGAAGCGAGGTTCTGCGCTGTGGGATGCTATGCATCGTCGGCTATGCCGAGTAGGGGCCTCCCCTAGTATTAGCCAGATCCACCTTTTGGTTGTTTGCCTCTTTGCCGTTGTATTTAACTTGTATATTCTGTAAATATTTGTATATAAATCTCCAGTTATTGCCTTTTTCATCCCTGCGTGTCAACTCATCACGATACCGTCTCTGACGGGGCACCTCCGGTGCAGAGTTCAAGCTTCAGTCTTCCAGTTGGAACCAACCGTCTCTGACTGGGCACCCCTGGTGCAAGGAAGACGAAAGAACCAGTGAAACGTTACTGGCGCAGTCGACGAGGATCCTGCGGCCATCGGAAGACGGCGCAGGAAGAAGCTTGAACGCAGGGAGAAAGGCGACAGTCAGCAAACAGCAGCGTTCGAGAAAGGACCTGCGGAGAGACGGCGGCAAGGACGCAAGGACCACGGCAGTAGTCCAGCGACGCGAGACTGCATCCGGTCAAGAAACGCAGCGCGTCGAGAACTCGACGGTCACCGGCGGGTCGCAGCAAGTGACGACAGTGGGCACAGGACCAGCGGCGTACGGCAGTTCATCGCAGCGTCCGGTGAAAGTGGCGGTGGACTGCGACGCCAAGGAGCTGGCAATGCGGATCGACGCATCGAAACTGTGAGTTTCCTTCGTCGCATTGTTAGCGTCCCTGTGCATGTATTCGAGCTGGTAGGACAGTTGAGAGATACAGACGGCGGTATGGAGAGCTATCCATGCCGGCCCTCACTCGATATGAGGTACCAGGTTGAGTTAGCGAAGGCGCGCTTAGCGGACCTTCAGGCTCAACTTGCGAAAGTAAATGGCGGAAAGGCGCTGCTTCGCGAGGAAGAACCTCAGGATGTTAAGTATGTCTTGAAGGTTATAGAAGCAAGACGCCAGCAGGTAGAGCTCGAGATCTCTCAGATCAAGGAGAGTAGAAGAGCCAGTCAATCAGCCACGGAGAACTGCTCCGAGTCCCGAGAGATGAGGCCGCCTGTGCTGGAAGACAAAGACTTATGCTGCTCAAGCACAGGTGGAGGAAAGAGCAGTCAGGTCGCTGTAGGTAATCAGCCGATATGCGCGGACGCCTCTTTGTTGGGAAATGCCGCAGAGAGCGAAAACGAGATTTCTGAAGGGATCACAGCTTCGCCACCGCGGGCGGCTAGCAAAGAAAAAGAGCAGCCCAATTCTGATGGTCTAGGGCCAGTCGAGACCGAATTGTCCGAAACCAAGCAGGAGAGTGATCTAATTCCTGCAGGCTCTATGACTAAGATTGTGACCTCCGACACGGAGCTAGTAACCGGTGAAAATCTGGCGTTGCTGCAAACACACACTGTGTCGGCCATAGGGCATGAAGTGCCCCGTAGCGTTCCTGGTGACAACAGCCCTACATCCGAGGCAGAGAGCGGAGGTGGGCCCGCTGGGCCGACCGGGCAGAGCGCCGCGCAGTTGTCGAACGCACCCGGTGTGTGTCCGGCCAGGTCATTTGAGGACCCGGAAATGAGTGGCGACTTGCCGCAAGGCAAGCTCGGGTCAAGTGACTGCGAGGGAGCTCATGGAGCCTCGGAGTTAGACGATGCCACGAAGCCGGCAAATGCCTATCAAGCAGGCAACGGCAACGTCAGTGTTTGCCCGAGCAGGAACAGGGCAAATGGCTCGAAGAGAGGCAAAGTAGAGAGAGGCAGGTGCATGGCTTTCACGCTGAAAGTCGACGCCAGGAACAGCATGTTCCGTGCTAGAGGTCGGCATATCAAGTGTAGCAAGACTGACTGTACTGCTATATTTGGACGGGCCAGGGGCTATGCTCTTTACGCAGCACGCGTGTCGTACTGGTGCGCCGGAGAGAGAGTGCTCTCAAGTGCGTCGCATAGTCGGATATTTTCACCTATCGATGACCAGGACGTTTTTGATCCTGGAGGGCACCGTCTTTTCAGTTCACGCCCCGTTGTGGCGCCAGCCTAATGAGTGAGTTACCGTTTAGGCGTTAATTGTGTTACTGACAACACGTGGTGGCTCGAATGTACACAGGGACGCTCGGTGCGACTAAGGAGGCTCACGTGGGCATTGGGCGAGTGCTGTGAACGCTCCAGTCGCGAGTGTCTGTGTCTGTGTGCTCATTCGTGAGCAGGACGACGGCGTGCATGCAGGCGAACTGGGTGCAACGCACCAACTTGGACGCTGTGTTACGGCGCACGGCAGGCATGCCACTGTGTGTATTTAAGTGTGCATTTTGCGTAATATTGTGTTGGTGCCCGTGTGCATTTTTTGTTTTTGGTTTTGTTGGTGCCAGTGATGGTGTAGCGGCGGCATGTCACCCACAGGGTGGTTTTGTGACCCGTACCGATCCCTTTGTTTTAATTCTAAAAGTGGCATTTGAGCCCTTTGTAGAATCTTGGGAAGGGCGTGTAAGGGATCGTTAGTGTACGCGGGGTCATCGGAACGCGGCTGGGGGTGCTCAAAGCGAAGCGTCTCCTTTCTTGGAACGCGGCCGCTCGCGAACGCGCCGGGCAGTACTAGTGTCCACCCCGCCCCGCGGTACCGATTCGCGCACGTGCTGGCACGAATGTCTATTTGTATTTGTTTTTTTTTGTGGTGGAGAGAGTGCTCTACCTTACGGAAACTGGAGGGCTGGCCATGCCCTGGATGAACCAATGATGTTAAGACCGCAACATGATTGGAAGCTGCGGAATGTGGGCCGGGCCTTTAAGGTTTTAAAACCGGGCCCCAGAGCTGGAAGCGAGGTTCTGAGCTAAGGTGAGATGCTACGCATCTTCGGCCACGCCGAGTAGGGGCCTCCCCTAGTATTAGCCAGTTCCACCTTTTTGTTGTTTGTCCTTTGCTGTTTTAATTTGTCTCTAGTGCCTTAACTTGTTGTCGTGTCCGGTCGCTGTGTTGAATGCAGCGAAAGACGCACACGGTACTTTAAGACTTCGTTTATTTAGAGCCGATGAGGGTGCGACCAGCGTCGACCGAGGCAGGAGCCGAACTGGCCGCCCGAAGAAAGGAGGGAGTGGAGAAGCGTCCACGGGAGGGAGTGGCTTCCCAGAACAGGAGGAGGGTGCGGGGGCGCACCGTGGGGGGGGCCCCCGCACCCTCCTCCTGTTCTGGGAAGCCACTCCCTCCCGTGGACGCTTCTCCACTCCCTCCTTTCTTCGGGCGGCCAGTTCGGCTCCTGCCTCGGTCGACGCTGGTCGCACCCTCATCGGCTCTAAATAAACGAAGTCTTAAAGTACCGTGTGCGTCTTTCGCTGCATTCAACACAGCGACCGGACACGACACTTGTATCTATTGTAAATTACTGTACATAAAATTTGAAGTGTTCGCCTTACCCCTGCGTCTCAACTGAACACAAGACCGTCTCTGACGGGCACCCCTGGTGCGAAGAGCTTCAGTCTTCGAGTTGAAACCAACCCGTCTCTGGCGGGACACCCCTGGTGCAAGGAGAGTAGAAGAACCTGAAATTTACTCTAGGTGTGAGCGATATGTATATGAGGCTGTTAAACATTCGCACTTCTTTCTGACGAAGGCCGGTCACGCGGCCGAAATATCATTAAATTGTTCTAAGCTACAAACGCCTTTATAAAATTATACATGTATATATATGACAGAAGCCAACAGCCACAGAAACCAAGGGGCACAGGGGATTTTTTTTGTAATTTATTTATTTAACTTGTGGTGTTGATCAATTTATAATATTACTGAATATGTTATCGCTTAATGCTAATTGATTAGAAAAGCAGAAGAAAAAACAACCACATGCCGCCGGTGGGATCCGAACTCACGACCTCCGAATTACGCGTCCGGTGCTCTACCTCTGAGCTACGGCGACGGCTGTCAAATCTTCTGCTTTCGGGGGTATTTATGTTTACAAGTAACCTAACCTTGAGAGTGTTCATCAGCGCCATCCACGTTCATAAGCGGCGGACGTGGAACGTCCTGAGTTACCGCAGGTGTGACGTAGAACGTCATCGAACGAAGAGGGTGGAAGCTGCGTGAGAACCCTCTTATGCTTCCTATGGCGTCAAGGCTGCCAGAACCGAGGCCCTCGCTAAGCAATTAAGCAAACAAGGGAAGGGGAATGAGGGGCTCGTTATAAATATGACAGAAGCCAACAGCCACAGAAACCAAGGGGCACAGGAGATTTTTTTAAATTTATATATATATATATATATATATATATATATATATATGTATATATATATATATATATATATATATATATATATATATATATATATATACACACAGGGTGTTTCACCTAAGACTTTCTGCAATTTTTAAAAATAAGGTATTTGAATTAGATGCGCGCTTTTTCTGGCATAGCATTGTCAGTGGTGTAGTACATCATAATGCAGCTAAGAAGTGCTAACTAGCAGGCTTGTTAACCAATATATAATAGTTAACTTTTAAACTATTACCCTTAGGCTCCTTAATTAATGAGAGGCATGTAACCCACCGTAAGTAATGTCCACATCCGTTTTTATAATTTCGAGAACGCGATTATCCTCGGCGCTGTGGCCCAACAAATTTTGGCTATCTCGACGAGTTAGGTTCACTGGAGAGGTTGCTTTGCCTGCAAGCTTCTCAAACCGCATGTATTTTTGCGCGATGTAGGCGAAATTTGTTGGGCCACAGCGCCAAGGGAAACCGCGTTTTCGAAATTCTAAAAACGAATATGGACATTACTTACGGTGGGCTACATGCTTCTCAATAATTAAGGAGCCCAACGGTAATAGTTTAAAACTTAACTATTAAATATTGGTTAACAAGCCTGCTAGTTAGCACGTCTTAGCTGCATTATGATGTAGTACACCACTGAAAATGCTATGCCAGAAAAAGCGCGCATCTAATTCAAATAGCTTATTTTTAAAAATTGCAGAAAGTCTTAGGTGAAACACCCTGTATATATATATATATATATATATATATATATATATACACCCTAGGTGATCTAAGCTTGTTTCCTGTATATACAAGGCAACAGGTGAAAATGTGGCTAAAATGTTTTTTATGTCGTTTAAGTTTAATAGTCTCCTACAATTCCAGTCTATTAAGACTGACATATTCCAGTGTATTAGGAATAGCATATTCCAGTGTATTAGGAATGACATGATGAATTTTTTGGGGATGTATTTTGGAAGTTTAGATCCCGATTTCTTTGGGGCCCGTTAATGGGATTTTTTCCTTTTCGCGTTCAAGAGAACTCCGCCGCCTGCGCATCGGAGGTGAGCTCGGCGCTATGTCCATCACCTCAATAGAGGTTCAGGAGACCCGCGGAGAGTCCATTTTCGTGCGGTTTGTAGGCCTCTCCCGAATGGGGGAAGCCTGGAGGGCGGCTGACCCAGAGGCCGGCTGTCCCTTTTTCTAGGGTGGCAGGGCAGCTTTCGCTACGTCTGCCCGGGCGCGAATAGCCTTGCCTCAAGCTGAGTGTGTGTGGCTTGGGCGCGTATTGCCAAACCCTATCGCAGAGGCGCACTCGAGCAGACGATGCCCAGGAGTGCGATCACGTGACGTGACGTCACTTCCTCTGTGGCGGTCGCGGTACTTTCACGCCGTTGTAAACAAGTGGTTCCAAGGGCCTATGCCAGCCGCCTCGCTGGATCCTGAGTAATTGTCTCTGAATTCTTAAACTGCTTCGATTCCATGGACCTATGCAAGCTGCACCATTGGATGCTCGATGTGCGTCGACCAATGGTCTTCAATCCGACGCAAAACTTATGCGGTGGCGATGTCACGAGGCTTTATTTGGAGCGGTTTGTGGTCGTTGCGAGTGTTTCTGCGCGGATCGCCGCGGACAGCGATGAGCAATACCTGCTAGCCATTGAGAAGGGAAGTTGTTCACGGTGAATTTCCTGTACGTGTATAAGCTACACAGCACAGTGTCAAGTGTTCCGCGTAGTGAAAGTGATTGCGGTCCGAGCGAGTGCTTTTCCGTCAATGCAGAGATGTGGTCCTGCGAAGGCTCATTACACACGCAGTGTTTTCCGAATGCCGAAATGAACTTCCTGTTGTGCAGCTAGTCGCACTTGTTCCAATGGTTGCAGTGATCGCGACAAAAGCGCGCGGGCACGACGTTGTTTCTGCTACGTATCCATAGCCGATTTTGATACTGTGCTTGAAAACTCACTGGAAGTTGCGCTGCCTCCACTGAAAGCTACGCTGCCCCTAAGCGTGCAATAACAATTTCAGAATGACTACGCGATTCTTACCGCGAATTCTCTATCGGGCCGAACACACATTGACATGAAACAAGCCACGCTGCAGTACAAGCTGCGAACAGACGTAATAATTACAAAACCACCTTTTTCAAATAGCTAAGGTTAAATACTTTAAATTAATAGTCAGTTATTCAAAATAGCACACACCAGTGGTTTTACATTTTTGACAGAAAAAAAATCATTGGCGAAGGGAAGGTAAGTGTGCAAAAAGGACGATCACGAGAGAAGAGACAGGACGGGACGAGCGTTTCGCTAGCAGTGCACCGTAGTTGTCACTGTAACATGTAAACAGGCTTCCTCCCTGCTGACAGTTATTGCAAAAGGCATACGCGTATCTATGTATAAGGTGAGTATGAATTTTTAATGCATGCACACTTCAGATGCACATTTTCGCACACTCCTGTCTGTCACAATTCCAAATGCACAAGAAAAATATGACGCTTCTAACCATTTGGAACATGTACAATGAGTGGTAATTAAAGCAGTTTTCCATTTCACAGAACTGTGACAATGCAATATTACTGATTTATTTTTGTTGCGTTTTTCAGGTCATTATAAAAGCCAAAATAGAAATAGAACTCTGTGGCTGGAAATGGGCCGAGATCGTCATTCGGCTAAAGTGAACGGCTTTGTTCTCCACAGCGACAGCGGGACTTTAGTTCTGTTCTAGTAGTCTTTCCCGAGCTCGCATTGCAGTTGCACAAGCCAGAGTGCAGCATTTAAAACAAATGTGGGACATACTGCTAAAGGCTGTTCATTGTTTCGTGGTAAAAACAAAATTGAATCTTGAAATGCAGTGGCATAAGCTAAGGGAGGCACAGTGCTTGTGGAGCTAGTGCAGAAGGAACCATGAGTAGGAAAAGATTAGTTGGTTATGTGACGGTAAAGAGCAAAAAAAACCTGCAGTTTCTGCATCAGACGAAGAAATTCGAAGATTCACCTTTAGTGCTGCGACACTGGAGCTTATACAGTAGTCTGAAAGAATAAGACAAGCAGCTCAGTTCTGAATTCATCCCAGGATCTTAGAAAAATTAGATTTGTGCCATGTGGCATAAGAATATTCTGCTCGTGCTGCACAGGAGTTTTGAATGCAAGCAACATGGAAGACGGTGACACTAAGGATATACTATGGTGTAAATATCCTGGGCTGTGGGTAGTTGTATAAGGATTGTTAGGTGAGACCATGTTACATTGTCAGCCATATTAATACTTCAGAATTTGAACCAATACACACCGACTGCGGCGGCCACGTTTTGATGGAGGCGAAGCGCAAAAGGCGCCCGTGTGCTGCACGATATCAGTGCACGTTAAAGATCCCAAGGTGGTTGGAATTATTCTGGAGACTTCCACTATGGCACCTCTTTCTTCCTTTCATCTTTCACTTCCTCCTTTATCCTTTGGCTTACGGCACAGTTCAGGTATCCACCGAGATATGTGACAGTTACTGCGTCCTTTCCTTCCCTCAAAAACTATTTTTTTTAATATGCATTGAATATGCCTTTCTCAGTAAGGCCTTACAAGTAGGCAAGATGTAGTTATTCTGAAAGTAAAAAATATTAGTGCATTCTTAATAACTTTAGCAAACTGGCTAGTCGAGAGTATCCGAAATATTGTTCTGAGAATTGAAATACTGTTATTGATTGCAGAGGGCAGACTCCATAGTCGTCAATGAAGGCTTATTAGGAAACACTTGAAGGACGGTGGTAATGTATTTAATAAAACCTCGGGCCCAAGGGCAATGCCTTGAGGACGCCCGAGATTGCAGGAAAAAAGCAGGACGCGTAAGAATTAGCATGGGAATTCTGTCGACGGCTGGCTGTTAAAGCATGGATCCAGTTTAGAGAAATTGGATCCAAGTTATAGCATGAGAAAATATGCCTTATATAAATGAGGTATTTTATCACACGCTCTTTCAAAGCCCAGAAAAAAAAGAGTTGAGGGGGATGTTGCCGTTGAGGGAGAATAACAGCAAGTTGGCTATCACAGGAATGCTTTCTAAACCCTTGCCAATTTCGATGAAAAAACTTGATCGGCCAAAACATTTAGCACCACGACAGTATAAAATATGTTTTACAATTGGGCGCACATGTAAACGGCAAACATAGGGTGATAGGTGCTGGGTGATGACTGGCAAGACACATACAGGGGCCAAGCTATGATGAGACAGGAGGCTATCTTCATGGCATGCACAAGATATATGTACACACTGTGTCCCGTCCTTCTGTTGCATTCTCTAAGTTTCACAGGGCTTGAGTGTGCTGTCGGGTGTACTGCTGGAAAGACGTCATGTCGACGCTGCACTAAGAACGAGAATGACTGAACAAGAATGGCTACCGGGTGCGGTGGCGGTGTTGTTCTTTCCTGTCGTCTTTGTTCCTTGTAGTTTTACTAGCTCCACAGGCCTTGTTTTCCTATTCGCTCTTTTAAAGTGGTGTCCGGTAAAGCGAATTGATATTCTACAACCACCAAACTGCTGTGCCATACAACATTCTTTTAATCAGCCTTCATAATTTGCAATGGCAAATTTACTTCATAAGTCGTGTAGGTAAATAACACAGCTCAATAACTTGTGTCCTGATCAGGACTAAAAATAACCATAATTTCATTCATACGGTCATGCCTCGTTAATACAGACCCCATTATTATGGATTCAAACTCTGGGCAGTATTTCTGGAGGCAAAACTTTTTCATGCACTCACACTTCAATAACATGGAAACTCGCTCATGACACAGTGGACAGAGTGAAAATGAATACAGCCCGTTGTCGCATAATTGTGCAGAGTGCAAAGACTGTTAAAACTTCTTGAATCTGAGTAGATAAGTCAAGCACAGCCTGTTTCATATACCTTTGTTACACACTGGAATTGCCATCATACTGCTTATCGCACTGTGTGCGGAGATATTTGTGTTAACCCATGAACTGTCAGACCCAGCGACTACTTATGATCACACACTTTCTGGTTGCCAAAGCACTTCTTTTTCTGGTGTCAAAATCATTGTCAGTGCTCACATCCTGGCGTAGATTACTGATTGCACAAAATGAATTAAGCTGCTTAAAAATAAAGAACAGAGCGGCAAGCTTACACTATAACCTCACAGATGCATTTCCGCAGCCCACAATGCTATAGCACTTTTTCAACGGAGTGCACCATGTTGTCACAACCCAAACCGTGAACTACTCCTCTGGCTCAGCCCAACATCATGTAGAGAAGTTTGTGTTGTCACCAATTCTTCAAGCAAATATTTTTGCAGACATAGGTCCGCATAGCCGGCAGGAAATAAAAAAAAAACGACGCTCCACAAGAGACCACTGCACTACACACCGATGTTTTCGCACGTCGCAACCCTAGCATCCATCATCACAAAATGTACAGTATGAAGCAGCAAGCCGCAGAAGTATGGCGACGCTGCTGTTGTCGCGGAAGAAGACAGTTAGACGGCCGTGCAGCCAAGATCGCGTCACGTCGCACACACAGCTGTTTCGAAGCGCAGTACCTACACGAAGCGCGATCAAAATCGGTGATGGATACGTAACAGAAACAACGTCGTAAAACAACGCTCGCTTCGCTCGCGGTCACTGCAACCAGTGCGACTAGCTGCACAACGCCAAGATTTCAGCATTCGGAAAACATTGCGTGCGTAGTGAGCCTTCGCACGTGCTCATTTCTCTACCTCGACGGAGAAGCACTTCCTCCGACCGCAGTCACTTTCACTTCTCAGACACTGTCACTGTGCTGTGAAGCTTATGCATGCACAGGAAATTCACCATGAGCAGCCTCCTTTCTCCAAGGTGAGCAGCTCTTACTCGCCGCTGTCCGTGGTGATCCTCACAGGAACTAGAAACGCTTGCAACGGCCACAAACAGCTCCAAACAAACGCTTCGTGACATCGCCACCGCGTAGGTCCCATGTCGGTTTGAAGACCAATGCAATACGCATATCTAGCATCCAGCCGCGCAGCTTACATAGCACCTTGGAATCGACGCACTTTAACCATTCAGAGGCAAGTATCCTGGATCCAACTAGGCGGCTTGCACTGGTCTTGGAACCACTTGCCTACAACGGCACGAAAACACCGTGACTGCCACCGCGACCTTTAAAGCGGCCATTTTGGCTGTTGACGGAAGTGACGTCATGTCACGTGATCACACTTCTGGCGGCGTCTGCTCGAGTGCGTCTGCGGGATATGGTTTGGCAATACGCGGCCTGGGCAGGTGCTGAAATCCGGTGCGGTACACCATCCCGTCGCACCTCATCGGCGAAATTTGTACTTGCTGTGAAGAGGAATATTGTGCCTTGTATTTACCTGAATCGCTGACGTGTTTCTTTTAAAGTTGTATTTTCTTTTGTTGTTATGGTTATTATTTCCTTTCATTTTTCTAGGTCGGACACGGCCTTGAGTACGCGGGGTGATCCCCTTCACAGTTCGCGCACTGTGGTGCAGTGCTGCGGATCTCGGATTCATGAGCATCTCATGGACATTTCGCACAGCTTTTGCAGCCGCCACAACTCTGAGTGCCATGGCAGAATTTTTGGCAGTTGAAGCAGCGTCGGGGATTTGGGACAAAGGATCGTAAAGTTACTTTCAGACATCCTACTTCTATGGTTTCTGGGACCTGGCTGGAGGCCAAAGTCAGGACTCTATATGTGTTTTGTGGGTATTTCCTTGTAGACTTTGCGGATGTGTATTCGGTGGACTCCAGTGGTGCTTTGTTCTTTAATGCCTTCCAACATTTTCTCCTCGTTGAGGGTCAGGAAATCGTATTTAGAAATGACACCTTTGGCATGTTCAGGGATCGATGTGCACTAACAGCAACGGCAATGCTTCCAAAGTCTGTTACATTTAGGAGTTTCAAATATTGTGCTAGGTCGCGGATCTGGAGGAGATGTCGACGCTGGCTTCTTTTGTCACCCTTTAGCAAAGGCCGAAGGCAACCGTAAGGGATTTCGAGGCTATGAAAGGTGAAAATTTCTTTTTGGCATTTCTGCTTCTTCGCTGTGTATCACATGATACTTCCGGAATGTTTCTTGTTTTTTCGTTAGCAACTGAGCGGTAACACTGGTCCGCACTCTCTTATGAGGGCGATCGTTTTGTGGGGTAGGGGAAGCCATAGAATGTACGTGTTCCTCAGCCGTGGTGCCAGCCGCCCACCATGCAGCCCAACTCGTGGACGGGGCAGGAACTTGAAAGCAAGGCCTGCCCTCGCCAGCTGTACAACGCAACTATAACCCAATATGACGTAACGCAGGGTACTTCGTCACACAAGGTTAAAGATGCACTAACGAGGATCTGAACTGATCTTTTTATCGCGAGAAATCAATCTACACGTTCTGAGCATCCTTACAAACTTCGAATTATTGTCGTGTGCGGCCGATTTCCCTAATATAAATCGGATTAAACGTCTCTCCTCCCACCTTTTCTTGAACTCACCCCTGACGCTAGGAGGAGTCAACCAACCTTTCGCCAAATCTCGAGGCCGCCGCGGTGGCTCAGTGGTTATGGTGCTCGGCTACTTTCCCGAAAGACGCGGGTTCGATCCCGGCCGCGGTGGTTGAATTTCTTTGGAGGAGAAATTCTAGAGGCCCGTGTACTGTGCGATGTCAGTGCACGTTAAAGTTCATCAGGTGGTCGAAATTTCCGGAGCCCTCTACTACGGCGTCTCTCATAGCCTTAGTCGCTTTGGGACGTTAAACCCCATAAAACCAAACCAAACCAGCCAAATCGCGTGGCGGCTTGCCACTCTGCCATCGGCGGAGTGATACGTAGCGACGGCCGAAAGCATAGAATCCGCGCGTATTTCTATTCCCGTAATCCTAATTTTAGCTATGTTGTCTCTGACTGGATCTTCTTATTCACGGAAAACTAAAAAACAAAAAAGCGAGCGCCAAACCCCCACGTGACTGCCCGAAAGGCACTCCACGTGTTACTTGGCTCCTCCTACCTTCAGCGGCGAGTTGAAAGAAAGGCGGGAGCCGGGACGTTTAATCCGATTTAAATTAGAGAAATCGGCCTGACACGACAATAATTCGACGTTTCTAAGAAGGCTCGAAGCGAGTATATCGAGTTCCCGCGCTAAAAAGAGGAGTGCAGATTGTTCTTTGGTGCACCTTAAACTCTCGCCACTTGGAAAAAAGAAAAAGTAATTAAGGAAGACAAAACAGCTGTGACAAAGAAGATAGGAAAGTGAAAGATGGAGAGGAGAGGAGGAAAAGAGATGTGAAAATGTAGCTCTTAACACACAATTTCGCGAAAAACTAACGGGTGTTTCAAAGGATGGTTAGACGAAAGGGTGAAGCAAAGCTACGTTTAAGCGCATGATGGGTCTGGAGACAACAAACCTTGTGAATGTGTCACTGCATCGGCGGAGACGGAGAGGAGTCTTCATTCCCAGCTTTACCTACACCGCAGAGAAAGGTTTTCACTCATGTTTGACTCACTGTCCTTGCCAGCCAAAGTTCAGACTGCAGTCGTGTTCTCTCTCGCGTTCAGCTTCCCCCCTCCGCAGCGACGTCACCATCCCCGTAGTTTACAGTGGGGTTGAAGTGATCGTCGAGTGGCCTCTGGTTGACTTCAGTCTAGCTAACAGCCAATAATGCCTGGTGTACATTCCACGCACTGCCTTAGACGCTGTAGTCCCGGCATCGCTTTCTTACGAACCCTATGTACGGCCCTTTCACCACGGCCGATCATACTTGATTGCTGTTGGTTATCGACGGCTTTATGTCTCCTGAGTGGTATTCCGCCATCAGTCCCCGCAAGGTCTGTAAGCACCAAACTTACGCGCCTCTGCTGGTTAAAAGGCGCGAGGGTGACGCAAGGCACGAACGACGGGACGGAGCGCCTCATTGCCCTTCATGTTTTGTCTCGTCCTGAAGCCCCAGCATAAATTCCAATCATGTCAAGACACCGAGTTGGTGTGCTGTCTTGCCGACTCTCGCTCCGTCCCAGCCCTTCATGCTGCGTGTTTTCTCGATATGAGTTTCATTGCGTCCTCCGAGACACGTGCCAGTCAGAAGCGAAAAGAACTAATTTTCCTTTTTCTAGAGTCTTGATTTGGGCCTGTGGGTCAGAATGCATAACAAAAAGAAGCAGCGCGAATAGACGAGGACGAACACAGGACAACAGGACTGGCGCTGGAGCTTTTCTTATGCATTCCGTTTTTGTTTTTGGTGGGTTATCCTCCACGAACATTACATCCAATGCGAGGGTGCATTTGCTACAGGCATACCAAGCGTGTGGCATATTGCAAGTTGCGCGTCCGCGCCGAGGGTGCCGCCACGGTCTAAACGATTGCAGCGATCCTGGTATCGGCGGTAAACGCGGCTGCAGTTATTCTTACTAAAAGTGAAATTTTTTTACTACTATCAATAACAAAAACATGCTTATGAATTAAATTATAACCAGCCAAAGGTATTAAAAATAAGATACGAAAGAAATTAGTTGCGAAGATGACGCCGCGGGTAACAGGGCAACAGACGACAAGCAGACGACACCCGGACAGCTGCGCAAGCGAAAACGGAGACGTCGGCGACATTCGCACTGCAGCAGCGTCATTGGCGTCATGTCGAGTCACACAGTGAGCTTTTCTTGGAGTCTTTATACTAAGCACTAGAACTGCAGGATGTTATGTTGTCCCTAGCCCAATGCACTGTGATTTCTTCTGCGCGAGTCAAAGGTTGAACATTCTTGCTGTTTTTCTCTGCGTGTGTTTATTCATAGCCACAGACTGATGCATTTCAATATATGTCAGTTTTTTTACTTCCCTGCTATTTAAGTGAATCTCTTACAAAGTCGTGTACAAGCCTATATTCAGTCATGTAGCATTTGATTATGTATACTCTACCTACCTTGATACCTTTTTTTATCCTCTATATATTCTCTGTGCGCTCATGTTTTCTAGGTTTACATAATGGCGTTTTAAATTTTGATCTTTAGGATGCCTGTTACTGACACTGGAACACCACTGATGCCTAAAATCACTTTATGAGCGTAGCTTGTCACTGCTGATGTTCTTTTAATAAACTGTCCTTTGTACAAAATCGTTTGCGATTTTCGTTCTCGAGCGAGCGCCCTAAGCAGCTGCTAAGGAGTCGCGCCGCTCTCAACATACACCATGCTACATCAACAGACATATCGAAATACAAAAGCGACGAAGCAGATTCCGTAAGTACTTAGGAAATCAAGCGTGAATGCAGCGCGGGAGCAGTTAATCACACGTATGTACAAAGCTTTGATCGAGCTAGCGGCCGCCAGCACCAGGAACGCGCGAGCAACCGGCCGCAACCAGCCGCCTAAACGCGCGCCGCCGTATTGGATTTTTGGATTGACTGCGTTTACCGCCTCTCCCAGGTGCCGCCACCATCGCCTTCGAAAAAAAACGTCCCCATTGGCTCTATGAGACTGTCACTTCCTTGCTTATACATTCCTTTTTTCTTTTTGGTGGGTTATCCTCCACGAACATTACATCCAATGCGAGGGTGCATTTGCTCACCACGTAGTCAAAATTAAACCACAGACGTCCGTTGTGTGCGCCTAGAACCTCAACAGCGCTCTAGAATCATCATCAGCAGCTTCATTGTAGCGCTACCTTTGATCACTTTTTACACATTGCATCATTCACGGCTCTTTTTTAGTGTAATATCAGTTTCCCCTCGCCCTAATTATATTCCACAGAGCGATATAGAACAGCTGCAGTTTCAATAGCAGAAAAGAAATAGCTGTAGAAATACTGAGGCCGAATTTCACCTCCTGCTGTGGGTTTTGTTGGCGCTGAAGCAGACAGGAATTCTGCACTTGGCGGCAGCGGGTCTCTCGCCGAAAAATCCTGATTCGCATACCGCTTGGATGCAGGAACCACATCATCGTTCATTCCTCCACTTCATTACATCAGCGAACATATTTTCATTTATTTAAGCATCTTCGCCATCCATCATTACATAGCCTTTTATGCCCTGAGGCAATAAGCATCGCCTTAAAAAAAATATCGCTGCACGCGGCAGCATCCATGGGCAGCGAAGAGGAGGACGGTCACGCGATTCCGCAGGTCGCGCGCAGTCAGCGGGCAACGGCTCGGCCCCGCAGTTTTGAGGCTTGGGTCGTCCTGAACATGAGCCATCCTGAATCTTGCCCCAGCTGCCTTCCCGCCTGCCGGCCAGACAACCCTGCTGCCTGTTTTCTCCGGCGCCTGGCGAGGAACTTCTTTCCGGTAAGGCCATTCCACGTTCCGGGGTTTTTGGCCGGGTTTCGGGGTAGCTCTGCTGACTTGGGTGATGTAAGCTTGCCATCGCGCTGTTTGTAGGCACGTCTTTCACCTCCCCGGGAGGGGGCTGGGCAGCTTGGTTTGCCAGCCTGCCAGTCGAAAGCTTGCCTCTGATTTCATTTCGAAAGAATGGTGTCCATGCAATTCCGATGGAACTTAAGCCGATAGGCGATGAAATGCTGAAAATGAAGAATCTTAAAACGATCCAGCAACAACCCAAGAGTCTAACGAATCAATATCTCGACACCTCTAAAGTGCGACCTTTCGGAAGGCTTAGTATTGTTTGCAAATCTGCAAACATTGAGTGTGTGTCCCACCTGCTGCAGTGTAATACATTCATTTCTATTCCGGTTAAAGCCTTCAATCCAGAACAGCTTGCGTGCGCTAAAGGCGTTGTACCCAGAGCGGCCCAACAATGCCGGAGCGGTTGTAACTTCTGTATACCGCTGCTCTCTCGAGGTGGCTGGCGTGCGTGTTGCTACGGGGTCAGTTCAAACAACTTTTGCTGGTCGCACATGCCCCTTGGAGTTGAAAATCTGAAAAATTATCCATCACGTGGACTCACTGCATCCTCGCCCTCTGCAATGTGCCAACTGTTGGCGATTCGGACCCAGTAATAAAGCCTGTAAGTCGGCAACTAGAAGCCGGGTGTGTAGTGAAGGCCACTCTTCCGAAAGCTGGACCGCTGGGCCGCCAAGATGTTCATCATGCAGTAACGTCCAAAGCGCTGATGATTCCACTTGTGGAAAACGGTCACAGGGGCAAGGTTTATTGGAATTAATTCAACAGAATCGCTGCTGCCGAGCAGACGCTCAAGCGCTCCTTAACCGCAAAAAAAAAAACGTTTACGCCAGCCTTGTGCGCTCCTCTGCTTCTGACCTCCAGGCCACATTCTCTGCCTTAATCGTGTCAACCGTCGAAAAACCTCTTTCAAAAGTGCGCTTAGCAGCTTCACTCAGGAGTTGTCTGCTGCTGTCGCGAGTCATCATCATCATCAGCCTGACTACACCCACTGCAGGGCAAAGGCCTCTCCCATGTCTCTCCAATTGACCCTGTCCTTTGTCAGTTGCCGCCACTGTATCCCCGCAAACATCTTAATCTCATCCGCCCACCTAACTTTCTGCCGTCCCCTGCTACGTTTGCTTTCTCTTGGAATCCACTCCGTTACCCTTAAGGACCAGCGGTTATCTTGCCTTCGCATTACATGCCCTTCCCAAGCCCATTTCTTCCTCTTGATTTCAACTAAGATGTCATTAACCCGCGTTTGTTCCCTCACCCACTCCGCCCTCTTCCGATCTCTTAACGTTACACCTATCATTTTCCTTTCCATAGCTCGCTGCGTTGTTCTTAACTTATGCTGAACCCTCTTTGTTAGCCTCCACGTTTCTGCCCCATAGGTGAGTACCGGTAGGATACAGCTGTTGTATACTTTTCTCTTCAGGGATATTGGTGAGCTACCATTCATGATCTGAGAGAAGCTGCCATATGCGCTCCACCCCATTCTTATTCTTCTAGTTATTTCCCTCTCATGATCCCGATCTGCGGTCACTAACTGCCCTAAGTAGACATATTTGCTTACTGCTTCCAGCACCTCGCTACCGATTGCGAACTGCTGTTCCCTTGCTATACTGTTGAACATTACTTTGGTTTTCTGCATGTTAATTCTTAGACCCACCGTCCTGCTCTGCCTGTCTAACTGATTGATCATGCTTTGCGGTTCTTGTCCTGAGTGGCTTAGCAAGGCAATGTCATCAGCGAATCGCAAATTACTCAGGTATTCTCCATTAACTCTTATCCCCAACTGTTCCCATTCCAGTCCCTGGAATACCTTCTGTAAGCAGGCAGTGAAGAGTATTGGCGAGATCGTGTCTCCCTGCCTGACACCTTTCCGTATTGGAATTTTATTGCTGACTTTATGGAGAACTACAGTAGCTGTGCAATCGTTATAAATATCTTCCAATATTTTCACATAACACTCTTCTACACCCTGATTCCGCAATGCCTGCATGACAGCTGAGGTTTCCACTGAGTCAAATGCTTTCTCGTAATCAATGAAGGCTATATATAGGGGTTGCTCATATTCTGCGCATTTCTCTATCACCTGATTGATAGTGTGAATGTGGTCTATTGTCGAGTATCCTTTACGAAAGCCTGCCTGATCATTTGGTTCACTAAAGTCCAAGGTTGTCCTGACTCTATTAGCGGTTTCCTTAGTAAATACCTTGTAGGCAACGGACATGCTGATTGGTCCTTGACGTCTCCTTTCTTATGAATTAAGATAATGTTAGCGTTCTTCCAAGCTTCTGGTACTCTCGAGGTCACAAGGCATTGCGTATACAGGGTGGCTAGTTTTTGTAGCACAATCTCTCCTCACTCGCGAGTCAGGCACTTTGTAAATCTCACATTGCAGTGCCACCAGCATCAGCTTGACTCCAAGCCTGCGCTGAATGTTTAATCGGCACATCACCACTCAAAGTGCCGTCTCACGTGCCACCCCTGGATAGCATCCCCGTCAGTATTTCTCGCAACAGTGGTCGCACTAATGGCGTGGAAATGACTTGCCGTAGGCAGAAGCGTCGTGCTTCCACCTCTCCCTCTAAGTCCTCCGTTCCCCAGGCCAAGACTAAAAAAGGGTCTTCTAAAGTCTCTTCAAGTCTGGTATGCTACAAGGGCCTGTTATAGCTTCTTTTTTCGAATAGTAATCATGGCAAGTGTAACTGTTCTCAAACAAAATTTACTGCTCTATTTCATGTTCTCTTCCAGATTTAAACCTTATTTTATCTTCTGATAACCAAGACATAGTGATCTTACAAGAAGCTTTGCTCTACTCTGCAAAGTCATTTTCATTATAAAGATTTCGTGTTTTTCGTGCGGACCGCATAAATGTAGCGGCAGCGGGTTAGTAACCCTGATTTCTTAAAAACTGTGCCACCGGGCACCAATTCATAAAAAAGTAATGCTTCCTGACTGCGAGCATTTAGATGTAGATCTTACTTTACCGCAATGCGCCACTGTCACGGTCGCTAACGTCTATTTTCCAGGAGGAGCATGCAGAACACACTTTCTTGACAGCTTACTTGCAAACTCTAATAGGGTCATCATTGCTGCGGACTTTAGCTCACATCACGTTGTGTGGGGTACCTACACTGGATCACATAGGCAGATGTTATTGGCATGGATGTCTAAAATGAAGGGCGTTGCTGCAATTATCGGGCCATAACCTTCATCCGCAGAAATTCGCGTTCAGTTCTCGATTTTTCCTTGGCAGCAGGAGGGATAGACATAGGGGCGTGGTCCACAGTTGACTGTGGCACATCTAGTGACCACTTGCCAATTACTATCACCTTCTTAGTGAGCCGGCTCCGAGATCATGCATCTGACCGAAAACTACTTAATCTTGCAGCCTACAAATCTTCTTTGCGCGCCTCCCTTACATCTGATCCTTGTTCATGTAGGGACGGCAGGGATCAGCGAGGGTGTTGTTCAGTTTTGAAGACTACGGAGAGTTCAGAGTTCACGGTGCGCTCTGCTGTTTGTAATAAAATACCATCCCCATAGGATAGAACGATGCGTGTGAGACATCCTTCAGCCGCAGGAAAGCAGCATGGAGGAGCCTTTCGCATAAAGAGCCCTGAAAATTAGATCGACTAAATTTTTCACAGCCTAGTTTCGAAAAACTATGGCAACAGCAAAGGATGGCTACTATCAGAATTTCAATACGTATCTCTCAAACCCAAAGAATAGGAAGGCTTTGTATCGTTTTACGGAACCGAAAGTTAACTCCTCAGCCATGCAGTTAACAAGCTCGGTTGTGCTGTCTCCACATCAGGCGAAAGGTGTGTGAGAGCGAATCGCACAAGGGCTCGCAACTCGTTATCAGGAGCGGCGTAGAGTCCCTGTGTTCGCCCCCTACCCCTGCTCAGACTATGTTGCGGTTGACAAATCAGAGCTACTAACTATAGTTTCTTCGATACAATCCTCGGCTCCGGGTTCAGACGGTGTCACGGTCGGTGTGTTGAAAATCTTAGCTGAAGAGCTCACCCAGGACCTCCTCGATCTGGTCAATGCTTCATTGGAAGCTGCATGGCTGCCGCACTCCTGGAAAGTGGCGAAAATAGTATTACTCTCAAAAGATTCAAAGAAAGGATTCCATCTTGATAACTTTCGGCCGATAGCTCTAACATCCAATTTGTTAAGCTCATGGAAAGAATTGTGCACAGCCGCCTATCAAAGCATGTTTCAGAAACGAATATATTGTGTCCAGCCCAGATTGGCTTTCGCCGCGGAGGCTCAATATGGTCTGCCCATGTTGATTTAGAGAGCATAATCCTTCTTGACATGCGCAACAACAAAGTTTCAGCGTTAGTGACGTTTGACACTGGTAAAACATACGACAGTGTTTAACATTCGATACTTCTCACCAGATTGTCGTTACTACACCCGCCGTTCTACATTTAAGCGTGGTTCCGTGAATTTTTAGCAGGACGGCAGTTCTTTTGTACTGACGGCTCCTTCCCTTCAGACACCTATGCCCAGACTAGAGGTGTGCCACAAGGTTCTGTGCTTTCGCCACTTCTTTTCAGTATGCTGATGTGCGACACTCCTGTACACCCTAACGTTACAGTTTATGTTTACGTAGACCACGCAGGCTTATTTCCCTTTGCAACCGACATTCATGCTTTATATCGTTCTCTCCAGGCTTACCTTAATGCACTCGAGGTTTGGCTGGATAGCATTTACTTGAGATTAAATGTACACAAATGCAGTGTGCTGGTTTTTCAACCCAACAGGCCTTAATATACAGAGTGTTTAAACGAAAGCTTTCAAAAATTTTCAGAAATAGGGCTTCTTGAGTAAAAATATGGCTTGCCTAATTATTTTAAGTAGTGTGCTGGTGAACTAATTTTTAATAATTAACTTTTTAACTAGTAGATTTGGGTGCCTAGTTGCAATTATACATTTGTAGCCGGTCGTTAGTAAGAGCCGTATCAGTTTTCAGAATTTCTAAAACGCGATTACCCTCCCTCGTCGGTGTTGCTCGACAAACTATGGCTGCATCGTACGAAAATACATTAGCTTTCGAAAGCATGCAGGCAAAGCAACCACTCCAGTGCACGTAACCAGTCGAAAAAGCCAAATTTTCTCCAGCCACAGCTGCGAGGGTAACCACGTTATCGAAATTCAGTAAACTGATATCGCTATTACTAACGACCGGCTACTAATCTCTAAATGCAACTACACGCCTGACACTATTACTTAAAAAATTAATTATTAAAAATTAGTAAGCCAGCTTAATAGTTAAGACGCTCAACCGGTTTTCTAGCGCTCGCCAACACTCCTAATGCCATGCCACAAAAGCCATATTTGTACCCCAAAAAGCCTATTTTCGAAAATTTTTGAAAGTGTTCGCCGAAACACCCGTATATCGTACCGCAGGTGGAGTCTTAGGTACCTAGGCGTTATTTAGTATGCTGGCATAGATTGGCGGCCCCACATCAAGCATAACGTTGAGAGAGGTGAGCGGGCACTTGGTAGGCTACTGCGAATAAGTAACAGGAAATTTGGCACGCGCCGGTAAACGCTCATACTTCTTTACAAAGCCTATGTCAGACCCATTTTGGAATTTGGGTGCGTGCCCTATTCTGGCGTTCCGAAATAAAACCCTCATCCGTTGGTGCTGTTAGAAAGACGCTCACTGCATGCGGCTCTGCCTAGGTCTCCCACGACCAATTTCCACAGCAGTTCTGTACCTCCAGGCTCGCATTTCCGACCTTAAATACCGTTTCCACCTTTTAACTGCCCGGGCTTTCCTCCGTACCTCTGAGTCTGCTCCCGGTGTGGCTGCACATATTTTTGCCTCCCTCCCAGCCCTCTTTCTCGCTCATCACTGGCCAAGGTTCCGCCTCCCTCAAGTTATTTTTACTCGGAACCTTTTATCGAACATTGGTCTGGATCTCAATTTTGCACGCAGACTTGGTTACGCAACATCCCCTGCGGATATTGCTTTTGATTATATTTTCCTACCTAATGCGAAGCAACTGCCTGACAGGGAACTAACTGGTCTCCACTTTTACTATTTAGGCAATTTCAAGCACCACACTGATTGCTAAAGATCGTCCATTTCGGCCAGAAGGAAACGGTTGATCACTTTTCAAAGTCTCTCTCTTGGAACTTTCGTTTCGAATTCCGAGTTCCTATATTTCTAGCGGAGTTTAATGGCTCTTGGGCTGGCTGCTTTGAAAATTCCCTCCAGTGATTCCTAGGTGATATTCCTCTGAGATTGTCTCTGTTTTGTTGGCGCTGGAGTCCACACGGGACGCTCTTTTGAACCGCTGCTAGTCTTTTATTCCTGAATGGTTCAATGAGGTGCGCTTCGTTTGGATTCCAGGACACTGCGATGTTTTTCGAAATGAAACAGCACCTTCCTGGCAAAATCAGCTCCCAATCCACCCGTCCCCTGTAGCGTCTCTATCTCGTCCTTTTCGGAATGTCTCGTTTTCAGCGTGTTCAGTTTATAACCGCCATGTGCAACGATCTCTTGCTCTACCCTTGACCACCAACATCTCATGTACCCATGGAAGGTTCGCGCGTGTAAATCCCGGCAGAGTGAGGTAGCGATAACTCATGCAGTGCAGGATCCCCCGCTTAAATCTTTAATCATGTAGATGCGGGTTCAGTCCCACAAACCTTTGCGCGGCTTCTGGAGAAGTAGAAACATTGGAGCATTTCCTACTCCCTATCCGGAGGTTTGCACATCAGAGAAGGACGCATCTAGAAATTCCCATTACAAAATTGGGACTCACTTTGTCGGTCCCGCCTCTCCTTTGGTGCTAGCGCCAGAGCATTGCATCAAGTTTGCGAATACGTCCACAATTACATAACAGCTACCGGCTGATTCCCTTCCTAATTGAGTCCAAAATTTCCGCCTTTAAAAGATCTTTCAGTAATTTTCATGTAATCAATTCTCTGATCTTCTCTCCCGTTTTTATTGTTTGTTTTTTTATCTTATTATTCTGAATAATTATCAAAAGCAAAACGATTAGCTGGGCACCTTTTCCTTTGGCCATTCTCAATGAAGCCTTGCCTATCCCCCGTCGTGGGTATGTGCCATCTCACTAAGGCAACAACAACGACAGCGTCCGCGAGCAGCTAGGAACCTCGTCTGCGCTGTGTAGGCTTCGACCATGTGCCAGCTTATAGTGCTGTGGCAACGTTCCAGCGGAGAAATGCCGTTGGTATCGCACCAACTTTGGCGCGTTCATTATCAGATGGCGGCTGGTAAAAGAGTCGCGTTACAAGACCTTAGCCGGCTTGTAGCCGCATCAGGTATGGGACAAGACGCAGGAGAAATCCGAGGCGCCGAGGCTGCATTTCGATGGAGGTGAAATGCAAGAACACCCGTGAGCTGAGCGACGTCGCCTGCCGTTCAGGAACCCCAGTGGTCGGATTAATCCGGTGCACAGCATTTCATACGCCGTGTGCAACTTCGGGACGCTAAAACTCCTCATAGCACATGCCGCACGTAACTGAAGCAGCATGTTGTCTGCTGTCTGCCAGCGACTAGAATTCGTCGTTGAATGCGTATGCGCCCTTTCAAGAGGCACAGTCATAGACGAAAGTTTGCGGGATGCGGAGTTACAAGAACGTAATTTTTGTGTTGCCTGTGTGGTCAGTTTTCTAGCATTTATTATTCTTTTTAGGACAAAGCTGGCTTGTGCCCTTGTGCTTCAATGTTTTGAGTTGACCTTGTTTGCTCGTTTGCTTGAAAAAAAAAATTTCGAAACCCATATGTCGCAAACTTTTGTCCATGACTGCACGTCGAGATATCAGCCCCTATGTGTTACATGTGTGACTGGTGGGTTCTGCAAGGCATTCGTTATTGAGCGATACGCATTTGGGAGAATTTGTCAGGGCCTTTCATTATCTGTTGCCATGAGGCCGCGGCGTAGCTCCATACAATAATGCGTCCGAAATTAACAATGCGGAGAAATCATTATGCATGCTCTACGAGAACTGAGTTTCCCAGAATGTCAATCACATTCGTGGGATTTATATTCTCTAATTTCTATTCGTTTATCTAACACGTCTGATATACGTCGCGGTGGTTCAGTGGTTTTGCTCTGGCGTTCTGCTAAATGTGCTCTAGGTTTCACGTGTTTGAGCTGGGTGACAGTGCCCGCATTGCAATAAAAACGAAATTCTTCGTGTGGTGAGATTTCGCAGGGCCACGGATGCGGGCGGGGTACCAATTATATGTGAGAACCCAATGCAGTCGAAATCCGGGGACCGCTCGCGAGAACCACTCCCTTTTCTACATCCTCGGTTATAGCTCCGTGATCCTGCGTTAGGCTTAAAAAAGCCTCCGCAACGCGCCCGCAGTCGCACCTTCAAGAAGTAGTAGTAATGGTTTACTGACAAAAAAATACAAAAAGGAAGCACGAGAGCTGAAGCCGGCGGAATTAAAGTCACAGGGAGAGGATAGCGAGAAAAAGTACGGAGGAAAGCGACCGGCAGAAATACCGTCACCTACATAACGACGATCCAGGTTTTACGACACCCAATTCGAAGGTGTTGGAGATATGCGCATTTGAAATATTGAAGCGCATTTTAACACCCAGGTTTAACGGAAAATCTTTATTCCTGTGGGGGGAACTACGCACCCTGCCGATTTCCGGAGCCTATGAGGGAAAGGCTGAAGCAGCACAAGGCTTATGTCAAGCAAATGAACAGAAGCGCAGTGGCCCTACTTCCCAACTATGCCACCACAGGGGTGACTTTCACGGAACTATTGTGCTGGAAACAGAACCAAACTGTGTAGAAGCCTTCTACTTGAGTCATGATGGAGGAGAATGTTGAATTTTCTCTGAGAACCACTCCCTTTTCTACATCCTCGGTTATAGCTCCGTGATCCTGCGGTCGACCTTATGTAGGCTTAAAAAAGCCTCCGCAACGCGCCCGCAGTCGCACCTTCAAGAAGTAGTAGTAATGGTTTACTGACAAAAAAATACAAAAAGGAAGCACGAGAGCTGAAGCCGGCGGAATTAAAGTCACAGGGAGAGGATAGCGAGGAAAAGTACGGAGGAAAGCGACCGGCAGAAATAACAGGGAAGCTTGGTACACAATTTACAAAATACAGAAACTATCAAGTTCGCACCACTCGCGAGCTAGTGCCTATGCATTCTTCTACACATTTACAACACGCGTAAATTCACTGCATATTCTAGGCCGCGTGCACGTAGCGTCCAGTCGTTAATGGACAGCGCGAGCGGCGCATTGCGCAAGTGGCACGGATGGAGCGCCCAGCTGCCGCCTTAAAGCAGAAACAGACCCAGTTTTGAAACGTCGTGTTATCCTACAAGAACTTATTTGGCTGGCGTTTACTTCTCACTTAAACGGAAATTATAATCATAAAATTTAACTTGGATTTGCCTCTGGGTTGCAGCTTTGGGAAGAGGCGTAGCTTCCTGCACAGCAAAAGGCAAATTTGTCAGAATAGTTCACAACATGCCTGCTATGAACTCTTCTTTATCGCTTCATAGTTTGCACACACTTTTGACATGAATGCGGAAATTAGCAGCAATTACGGCAATGGCAAAGCCCTTAGCGACGGCGGACGATCGAATAATTGGAGGCACTTTAACAACCTAGAAGAAGTGCTGTGAATTACCACACTACGAATTGTTACACTGGACAAATTGCCTAATGCGGACAATGAGTTAGTGAAACAAGCACGAAACGAAGCACCAGGTTCCTTGCATAGAAACCTGCAGTACTTGCAACATACAAGTTTATCGGCATCTATTTATGTACAGATGACAGGAGTACAGCAAGAAGACAAGCGAATTCGGCTTGATTGGGCTTGTACCCCTACCGAAATGGCTTTATATTCAATAAAGAGACTAGCGAGGTGCACTAACTTCAACGCATCCCTGCTGCATTTTGACCACATCGCCTAATCTTTCGAAGAGCTGACAGCTATTCAGCTTTAAGATGTAGCGATTGATGCGCTAATACCTTAGTTTCGTGGCTTTGTATTGTTAATGCGTACGCAATTCCACTATCACTCATCCTCAAGTAGCCACCGTATGCGCATGCAATAGTAAATGTACCTGTCAAGCCCCAGAGTTTCCTTATCCTCTCTAATACCCATGCATGGCGAGCGCTTTCTTGTAGCGGCCCATGTTTGTGGGCCTACATCCGATGGGGACACTTTTGATAAAGCGCGCATTCACACGGCATGACTTGATCTCCCTAAAGCAAGCAAAAAAAAAAGCGTAGACGTGCGCCTAGCTAAACGCACCGAGAGCGGACGCCACGCGTTTCTTGCTGGTGCTGAGGATGCATGATGAATAGAAAAAAAGCCGGAGAAAACATTTGCCTCATTCAAATGTAAAATACTTTACATCTATTAAAAGATGGGACATTTCGCTACACAAAGCTCCTAGAGATAGCCGATATATTGTAAATCAGGCCAGCGGTGAGTGATCAAGTGAGGACAAGTCGGGTTTTTTTCGCGACCTCGCCATAGGCTTCATGCGACCATATCTCATCGCGCAGGGTAAACGCCATATTTAATCTCCATGGTAAAACAGCGCGGAAAAAACACGAGGACGGAACAAACACGACAACACGAGCGCTACTTTCAACTGCGATTTATTACGCACATGTGTACATATATAGCATTCCATATTTAAGTCACAGTGATGGCACCTTATTAAAAGAAACTTTATGAGGCATCTAACCCCTCAGCGTGAGAACTCGCTTGTAACTGTTATGCGTGACGCCGCCGCGGTGGCTCAGTGGTTATGGTGCTCAGCTGCTGACCTGAAAGACGCGGGTTCGATCCCGGCCGCGGCGGTTGAATTTCTTTGGAGGAGAAATTCCAGAGGCCCGTGTACTGTGCGATGTCAGTGCACGTTAAAGAACCCCAGGTGTTCGAAATTTCCGGAGCCCTTCACTATGGCGTCTCTCATAGCCTTAGTCGCTTTGGGACGTTAAACCCCATAAACCAAACCATAAACCACCTGTTATGCGTGACGAGATATTGATTTTTCATTTTTCGTCGCCATTCAGTTACTCGCCGCCGCGCCGCCGGGTTTCACGAGATGGCGCGACCGGTTTACCGAGGCGCATGGGCCGGAATCCTGGGGGCGGCTAACAAAGAGGGTTCAGCTTAAGTTAAGGACAACGCAGCGAGCTATGGAAAGAAAAATGATAGGTGTAACGTTAAGAGATCGGAAGCGGGCGGAGTGGGTGAGAGAACAGACGCGCGTTAATGATATCCCAGTTGAAATCAAGAGGAATAAGGGGGCTTGGGCAGGGCATGTAATGCGAAAGCAAGATAATCGCTGGTCCTTAAGGGTAACGGAGTGGATTCCAAGAGAAGGCAAGCGTAGCAGGGGGCGGCAGAAAATTAGGTGGGAGGATGAGATTAAGATATTTGCGGGAATATGGTGGCCGCGGCTGGCGAACGAGAGGGTTAATTGGAGAGACATGGGAGAGGCTTTTGCCCTGCAGTGGGCGTAGACAGGCTGATGATGATGATAATGATAAGGGTGGAGACAAAAATTACCTGTCAACTTGTCCCCCAATTTATATCCTCCCCATTTTCTCGAAGGGTTTTTTTTTAAATACTATACAAGCAAATGTCCAGTTTTTGGGAGAAATGTAGCATACTAACGCCTAATCAGTATGGCTTCAGAAAAAAAATTTCTACAAAAACTGCCCTTCTAACCCAAAAAGAACTTTTGAACGACAACTTTTCACTCTGGGCATTTTAATCGACTTTTCGAAAGCGTTTGATCGCATCAATCAGAACACAATGTTGGCGAAACTCGAACACTAAGGTTTTCGCGGAAAATTACATCTGTAAGAGGGGGTTGTGGCTCAGCAGTGCCTTGGTCACCTTCCAACGTCCAGCAAAGGTCCAGACAAACGTACGGGCGGAGAGCGAGCTTCACGCCTTTGAATCGTCGTCGTCATTTACTCACACAGCTCCCCACAGTGAGCGAGCGCGGCTGCTACACTACAATTAGCTCCCGGCGAAAAAGGAGGCATCTTGCCGACTTAGGGAGCACGCACGGTAGGCGGATCGTTGTAAGGCTTGCAGCCGTCGACGTGCACTGTATCACGGCCACGACGGCGCGCATCTTGGGGCGGCGAAAGCGGTTCAATAATGTAGTTCACTGGAGAGGTCTGGCAGACGACACGGTGCGGGCCTTGGTAGTTAGTAATCTGTTTCGTGGAGACACTGAGACTGGTTCAAGGAACCCAAAGCCACACGAGCAAGTCTGGGGTATAAGGTGTTAGCGGACTGGTAGGGGCGCGAAGGTGTTTCTGGCGATTCTGATCGTGCGTAGCAAAAGAGCGGGCAAGCGGGCGGCATTCTTTAGCATAGGTCGCTGCTTGAGAAAGGGTAAGAGACTCGGAGACATCAGGGCGATACGGAAGCACGGTATCCATGGTAAAGGTAGGCTCGCGGCCGTAAAGAAGAAAGAAGGCAGAGAGGCCAGTTGTGCTCTGTGTAGCAGTGTTGTAAGCATATGTCACAAATGGGAGAATGCGGTCCCAATTTGAGTGGTCACAGGCAGTATACATGGCAATCATGTCGCTCAATCTGCGTTTGAAACGTTCAGTAATGCCATTCGTTTGAGGGTGGTAGGCCGTTGTAGAGCGGTGAACAATGCGGCATTGGCGAAGTAGGGCATCGACTGGGTCTGAGAGGAAAACACGGCCGCGGTCGCTCAGAAGTTCCTTAGGGGAACCATGGCGTAGAACGAGATGATGCAAGCTGAAAGACGCAACGTCTTCTGCAGACGCGGATGGTAAGGATGAGGTTGCGACGTAACTGGTAAGGTGATCGACTGCCACTATGACCCAGCGGTGTCCAGCCGGAGTGATGGGAAGGGGGCCGTAAAGATCGATGTCAACGTGGTCGAATGGGCGCATGGGGCAAGGCAAGGGCTGCCTCGGAGCAATGGAACGGCGAGAAGGGGTTTTGCGACGTTGGCATTCCGGGCAGGAGCGAACATACTGTCGGACAAAACGGTACATTCCCCGCCAGTAGAAGCGGAGTTGAAGGCGCGTGTAGGTCTAAAACACACCGGCGTGAGCACACTGGGGGTCGGCGTGGAAAGAGGCGCAATTGTCGGAACGGAGGTGCCGAGGAATGACAAGGAGCCATTTGCGCCCATCCGAAAGGTAGTTGCGGCGGTAAAGTAGGCCGTCCCGCATGGAAAAGTGGCGGGCTTGACGACGCAGAGTGCGCGTTGCAGGTCGCAGAGATGTTGAAGACAGGAGAGTGAGGAGGGAAGCGATCCAGGGGTCCTGATGTTGTTCAAATGGCATGTCCGCAATATCAAGGGAATAGGCATCAGTGGTGGCAAAAGATGAGGAGTCTAAGTCACAAGGTAGTCACTACACATCAAATGATTACATCATACCTTAGTTGCCGTGTCCAACAAGTAACAGTGGACGAGTAATTAAATTTTATACATCTGTCTTCTGGTGTGCCACAAGGCAGTATATTGGGACCGCTGCTTTTCCTCCTTTATGTCAACGACATATTCTGCATAGGTAAACTTCCAACTTTTGTCATATACGCATATGACACCGCTCTATTCTTCCGAGCGGCACATGTGCGGGATCTTGAACAGCAAGCTACAGATTGTTTGCACCAACATCACGAATGATCTCAGTCGAACTCACTGATCATAAACATAGAAAAAAGCAAACCTGTACTTTTTAGGCCCCGTAATAAGGATCCTGGTGTCTGACATATTTGTCTAAAAATGGGCTCCTCATTTATTCAAATAGTTCTTACGGTCAAAAGCCTAGGAATGCTTTTTAATGAAAATATATCATGGGGTGAACACGTTGAAAAGTGAGGGACAAGTTGTCCAAGGTTTCTCAAAGCATATTAAGCAGATACTGTACAATGCACTATTTTCTTCTGTTGCTATTTCTTTTTGTCTGGAGCACATTATTTATTAATATTAAACGTTTGCATTTACTTAAGTACGCCACCCGTACTGGTTTCACGTGGTTTGTGCCCGAAACTCGATTTATGTTCGCCAAATGCTTTGTTTCACTCTTCCGTGCTCTTTAAATCATCATCATCAACCTGACTACGCCCACTGCAGGCCAAAGGACTCTTCCATGTCTCTCCAATTAACCCTGTCCTTCGCCAGTTCCGGCCACTGTATCCCCGCCGACTTCTTAATCTCATCTACCCACCTTTCTGCCGTCCCCTGCTATGCTTGCCGTCTATTGGAATCCACTCCGTTACCCTTAAGGACCAGCGGTTATATTCCCTTCGCATTACATGCCTTGCCCACGCCCATTTCTTCCTCTTCCTTTCGCCTAGGGTGTCATTACCCCCCGTTTGTTCCCTCACCCACTCCGCCTGCTTCCGATCTCTTAACGTTACACCTATCATTTTTCTTTCCATTGCTCGCTTCGTTTTCTTAACATAAGCCGAACCCTCTCTGTTAGCCTCCACGTCTCTGCCGCATAGGTGGGTACCGGTAAGATAAGCCTGTTGTATACTTTTCGCTTCAGGGTTATTGGCAAACTGCTATTCATGATCTGAGAGAACCTCCCATATGCGCTCCACCCCAATTATTCAAGTTATTTCCCTGTCATGATCCGGGTCTCTTTAGACAAGGCATCTAAATTGATGTACACTTAGGTACCGTCAACACTTCGTGTCACTCAGATTTCTACTTATGATTTCTTATTTTTCCTGTGTGCTCACATGCGTTTTATTTCCATGTTCATGTATCTCAGTGATACTGTTAGGAATGTATGCCACATGCGGTATGCCATTCTGGTGCTGCTGTCAAGTAACTGTAGGGTGCGTCCACCTCTGTCAAGTCTTTTCACTGGCTTTTTGTCGGCGCACGCAACCTCAACATGTTGAATAAAATTGAATTGAATCATGGGGTCGAATGTGGCCGGCGCATTGCACACGCCAAACGGCATGTCGTTAAATTCGTAGAGGCCGTCGGGCGTAACAAAAGCTGTCTTTTGCCGGTCAGCAGCAGCCATGGGCAACTACCTGCCAGTAGTGGGAGCGCAGGTCCAGTGAGGAAAAGAATTCCGCGCCTTACAGGCAGTCGGGGGTGACATCAATACGGGGAAGTCGATACGTATGCTTTCGCGTAACCTTGGAGCAGATGGATCCATCCTTCTTAGTAAAACACGTTGCGGCGCTAGTTGGTGGTGGACTTTCTTTTCTTCAAATTTAAACAGCGCCCGTCGTGTCATGTCTATCTGTGTGTTCGTCTGAAAACTTAAATTTGAAGAAAAGAAAATTCATCCTTCTTCCTCACGAAAACAAGGGAAGCTCAGGGGCTGTGGAAAGGCTGGATGACGCTACGCCGAAGCATGTCATCCATTTCTTTGGTAATTACGTTGCGTTCAGGCGCCGACACGCGATACGGACGCTGGCGACACGGGGCATGCGGGGCGGTGTCGATGCAGTGAGTGACGACGGAAGTGCGGCCAAGCGAGGAGTGCAGGAAGTCGAAGGACGGACGGAAACGCTGAAGTAATGCGAGCTGCTGAGCGCGTTGGGCTGGGGAAAGGCTGCAATCGATCAATCGTAAATACAAAAAATAAATGGAGTCTTTGTTTGGCGCAGCAGTACGCGAATCAATCGCATCTATCTGGAGTGGGGCCGGATCTTCATAGACGAGGTATGTAAGAACGTGATCGAATGATTCGATTTGTCGCGGACATTCGCGTTCTGAGCGTTCTTATTTAGACTGAGCTGAGCTCATGCTATATAAAGCAGCTCGAGTTCGAAGTACGGGATACAAGATTAATGCAGAGATGGCACTGCAGTACGACGTCTCACGTCTCAAGTGCATCTAGTCAAGCTCTGCGGGAGGAAAAGTTTCTCATACATGCAGCACTGCTGTTCACATGTGCCCCATCCGTTTCCCTAGGTGTTCCTCGCCTCCGGCCTTCCTGGCGCCTAAGGAGGCCCCTGCTGCCCCTGGAGTCCGCCGCCCCGGAGACCGCAGCCCCAGAGTTCGACCCAGAGTCCCCCGCCGCCGCCGACCCGGAGACCGCAGCCCCAGAATTCGACCCAGAGTCCCCCGCCGCCGCCGACCCGGAGACCGCAGCCCCTGAGCTCGACCCAGAGTTCCCCGCCGACGCCGACCCGAAGTCACCCGCCCCCGCCAACTTGCAACAAAATAAACAAGTTTAGTAGGCAAGCAAAGCCACTTCGATAAACTAGGTACTACAGCACAACACAAGAGCGGGAACTGCCACAAGCAGATCTATGAAGTAAAGACCCCAGAGCCGCGAAATACGACAAATACAAGTTCTCCTCGTGTCTGCTCAGGTCACCATAGTTAGTCGTTCTGGGCTACGCGGGAGCCCTGCCCGTTACTCGATTTGTCAGGATAATTCTGGCCGCACTGACTGTTCCTAAACGTGCTAAAATCTCTAAACACTAAGCACAATTTTTGGTAGCCTTGAATCAAAGAGGAAGCAGGCGACCCAAACTCAATGCATTAACTCTATGAAGGTCTTGTTTGGAAGCAGGACAGCAGCGCGGCGTGGCTCCACAGGTGGGGAAGAGCCGAAATCATCGGTCGTGTGCTGAGGAGCGCTTAGCGCAGAAAAACGCGGTTCACGAGCTTTAATATTTCACTTTCTGCAATGGTATCGACTTCATCTTCGAGAAAAGATGGAACTCAATGCTGCAATGTTGTAGAGTGCCACAAACGTTCTGAGAACCAACGGCCGAGGACCGCCCATGCAGTAGAACCTCTTCCACGGCAGGTGGCACGTAAAGCAGCTCAGCAAAGCATTGATTGAAAATGTCCAAAATTTCGGTTAGGTGGTGCATTTTCGATCGTATTGGTCGTTCTGTCATGCTTACACATGGAATGTAAGAATGTCATACTTACACATGGAATGTAATGGATTTCACTCGTGAGTGAAATCGCAACGCCTTACAATGCGCTTTTCGGTTCCTCCATGCCCGTTAGCCACATGTCATAAGCGCAAGCATGTGCAATTCCCAACTCGTGAGCATGTCACGCAGCTGGAATTGCACGCCTATAAACATGGAGCGCTAGCCACTCATCTTAGCGCCCAACACTTAGAAATCGAGGTGATAGTGTATGCAAAAAAGCTGAAAGTTTCTTACTCGCAATGAAAGTGTGTTTACGGTCACGGAAGTTGAGGAATAATTCACCCATCTCAAAGTTTACGCCGCAGATAACGCAATCGCTAGCTTCTTACACAGAGCGTGCTTCAACAAAATCATACTGAGCAAACGTTAAACGCGACCCACATATGCACTCGTTCTCTTTTTCACAGATTCGCGCCGCGAAAGTTCCTTTCAACCTTAGCTATCACGAAGATGCGCTGCAAAAGGCGCAACTTGCGTATGTGCTTGCTTGCCGTTCACGACCTGGAGGAAGGTGGCTCAAGTGACTCAGAAATAGTGTCGTTACGGAGGTCTGTTTCTGTGGTCAGCGTGTGCACACTCACTCGTACCTTTGTATTATGAAACTGACTCGCGCTTCTTTGTTGCTGGGAGCAAGCTCTTATAATGAGGCAGTCTTTCCTCGTTCGAGGGCGTAATGCAATAAACCGGAGAGAGGGAAGAGATCGCTGGAATAGTGTTGAAAATCAGCCGGCGGGAGAATGGAGCGATGAACAGTGGACGCGTGCTTTGCAGAAAATTTCGACTCAGTGACGCCGACGATGAAGTCCTTTTCAGAGTGGTAGAATTACAAAACTAGAAGCACAACTTTGCGTGTTCTGTTCAAAAGGTAAAAACAAATAGCGACCGTCATGCTACTTGCGCAGAAAATAAGCAAGGTAAAAAGTTTGCCAGCGGTCACTGTAGCTTGAGCTAAACTTTAAAAAACGGGTCCAGCCACTTAGCGAAGGTAGGATACGAGGAAGGGGGCTGCCCTCCGTCCCCTTCCCCTCTCCCCTCCCAGAAAAAAGAAAAAAACAGCTTGAGCGTACCCCCCGCTTCTGCATAGGCTGACCTTGCACACACTACTAAGGCGTCGCAACATCAGCACTCACACTTGACGGCTATTCCCTGTTGCACGATGGACTACTTCAGCTATCTTCAGCCAAAAATTTTAAATACGCCCAGTCAAGGTAGGTGGAGTAAATTTCTACTTTGTTGTCGACCATCGTATGTAATTTATAAGAGTATATCTCTTTTCTTTAATAGAATAATTATAAAATTGACAAAAAGTAACCTTAGCTATTGCTTTTCCGGCGGTGATTCCTAAGCCAAAATGTACAGCGTGCCAAAAAAATGCCTAATTCTACAGTTTTATTTCAGGTGTTCCGTAGATGATCCTTTCCCTCTTTGAAAAAAAAAATAGCCCCCGCGAAATACGAAAAACGCCCGTGTGACCATGCCCTGCGCGTAGCGTTATCGGCGCTCTCCAACGTGGGATTCGTGAACACAGTCGCGTTCGTTTGATGATGGCTCGAATAATTGGTTTAGGTTTATCGGGGTCTAACGTCCCAAAGCAATTCAGGCAATGAGGGACGCCGTAGTGAAGGCCTCCGGAAATCTCGACCAACTGGGGTTCTATACCGTGCACTGACATCGCAGAGTACACGTGCCTGTAGAACTTCGCCTTCAGCGAAATTCGACCGCCGCGGCCGGGATCGAACCTGCGCCTTTCGGGTCAGCAGCCGAGCGCTATAATCACTGATCCACCGCGGCTTCTCGCTCGCGCGAATGTGACGGCGTGGAAACAACGAAGTGGATGAAGGCGGTAATATTTAATGTAACACCTGTGCTGCGTTCGTGAGAGGCTGTTCGCGAAGAGCAACCTGGATCGCAGCCCAACCCATTCAACCAAAGTCCTCCCGATGGCAGCACCTGCTATAGAAGGGCAATGGTGCATAGCTTGACCACTGCACCACTGTTCCAGGAGAAGACTACCGGGGATCAATGAATGAACAGAATTACCAATGCCGCCTATATGGACGTTAACCCATTATCGCTACACAAACAACTGCCATCCGTGAACACTGGATCTGAACACGGGAACCGAAGTGAAAACCGCGCTGCTAGCGCACCTAACTCGCACTGGGCCTAACTACGCAAATCGACCATAATTTTTTTTTGTCACTACGCAGGGTTCTGCCTCTGAAAGCAGCAATTTTTCTCCGCCACAGAATACAGACGAATCGGCCGACCGATGGCTAGGAACCCTTTCTTTGATTCCGCCTGATTATAGCTGCCAGAAACTGGCACGCCCGCTGTTGTCTCCACTGAATGCGGCGGGGTCGCAGGAGTTACTTTTAGTTTTGCTGCCAGCGCCCATTTCATGTTTTCCCCCCGTGACATTCGTGGCACCATCGAAAGCCGCTTCGTTCATTCCGGGTTGGAGAGCACTGCAGTTGCGGCACGCAGCACACGATCACTTGAGATTTTTCTCATATTCGGCGCTTTCCTTTCAACGCAGGAAAAAACTAGTCTCTAGCACACATCCAGAAAGGTACTGATAAAGTAGAAGTTTTTTGGCACGCTCTACACTTCGGTACCAGAAGTTTCGCCGAGAGCGCAATAGCTGAAAGTTTTTTTTTTCATTCTTTAATTATATATTTCGCCAAAATACAAAAATACAGTAACTACCATCAATGGCCAGCAATATGGTTTAATTTACCTCCACCTATCTTTCCATGGTGCAGTACTGAAGATGCGTAGCTTGTTGGGCCAGTTGGTACATGGTACTTAGAAACCCAGCGAAAAGGACGCATTCACAACTGAAAATTCTTTACTTGGTGGATCGCCAACATCAGAACAGGGCGCACATACGCGAGAGCACCACAAACGCTATCAAAACAGCAAACACAAAACTGATTAAGCGACCGAGGATTGCATGTGGCAACCTACGTCCCATTCATGAAAGTACTCTTTTGCCGTGAACCTAACAGAGCTGTCGCTGACCCATTCAGTTCCTAACTGCTTGATTTTAAAAGCTTCTAAGATTTCTCGTTCTATCTGTGTTTTGCCGCGGCCGATGATTTTGACATTATGGAACAGAGGGGTACAGTCTTTGCAGTGGTTGCAATGTCTTGGAAGATTTGCTGTGTTGCCTGGCTGCAGCGAAGTGCGGTGCTGCCTCATACGGTCGTTGACGCATTGACCCGTTTGACCTATCTAGGCCTTGCCACAGGACATGGTGGATTTTAATATTTCGCTGAATATAGCTGGGACACCTGGTATTGTGACCTAGCCTTGGAGCTTTGTCAGAGCAGAAACGGGGGGCCTCGGAAAAGGACCGTGCGCGCAGACTAACTGAAACAGATTAACTCTATCTTCGATAAAAAAAAAAAGCACGCGGGGGCGTTCATAGCCGTCCACAATCCGCTTCTTTCGCACGCTTCAGGGTGCAGTCAGAATCAGCTCTCGCTGGGTTGTCGCGGCCGTCGGTTCCTCGAATTGTCACTCCCCTCTATCCGTTATGAAGCGTGCTGCGTGCACGGCACTGGGACGAGAACTGTTTCTGTAGGAGTTCACGGCTTTGCGTACCAGAATTGCCCGGCGAAGATCACGGTGCGAATTGGTAGCTCTTGGCTACTGACACTCCCAGGCTTTTGCAGAGTAAAGTGAAACAGTGCAACGGCACAACGAGAAAGAAAAGAGAAGACAACACACCGCTGTGTCAGGGCTTTTCTTTTCTTTGCCCTTGTGTCGTTGCGCTGTTTCACCATGTCAGACCAACTTGCCCGTCAGTTCACGTTGTTTTGTGGAGGGTTTAGAGCTTAATTAACGGCAAAGTGGAGACACGTCCTTTTTTTTTCTCTTGTGTCTGCTGCAGGAAAAAGCCCCTAGTCGTCTGAAAAGATACCACGCGTACTCAGCTGTCACAGGCGCTCCGTACGAATGCTCCCAGCGTTCCGTCCTCGAGCTACACCAGCCAGTAGTGCTCATATTTCTTGAACTTGCGGCATATTGAAAGAAATGTAGCTCTTTCTAACTGCATTAGCAGAGAAGGGATAAAGGGACGTTCAATAAAGACGACCTAAATGCTCATGAAATTCCTGCGACGGCGCGGGAACGGTATAATCATTACCAAAGCACCGAACTCTGTGTGGCGGAAAATTCAAAATACCGTGAACTAAAACGCAGAATTGCGCGGGAGGCAAGAATGAATACTTCAGAATGCACCGCTCGTTATATTTGGAACTATGTTATGAATGTAGTGTGAATTGTCCTTTTTCTCCACAAGGTAGCTTCACCATTAATCTTGCAAGTCAAAGGAGAACCCAGCTTTTCAGTTACCTTGGGGCAAGGCGTGCGGTAAGCAAGTGCCAAAAATCTGGCTGTGGATGGTGAAAGAAGGCGGTACGGTTCGTTGAGAAAGAGAGGACACTGAAACAGTTGAGAGGAGTAGGCAAAGGAAAGAAGGGCAAACGGGCGCAGAACTACGCCGCTTGGAACACGTTGTAGTGACGGCATCTCAATGACGGTGGCTGTGCACATTAATGTATTTGAGGTTTTTCTTCACCCGATTATGGCACCCACGTATAGAACGTTGCCTTACATAAATTGTCCACGTATCCGTTGTTTCGCTATTTTCGAGTGCTGTCTTTGTTTCCTTTCTTTTTGCACTATTTAAAACAAATGTGGGACATACTGCTAAAGGCTGTTCATTGTTTCGTGGTAAAAACAAAATTGAATCTTGAAATGCAGTGGCATAAGCTAAGGGAGGCACAGTGCTTGTGGAGCTAGTGCAGAAGGAACCATGAGTAGGAAAAGATTAGTTGGTTATGTGACGGTAAAGAGCAAAAAAAACCTGCAGTTTCTTCTTGAGACGAAGAAATTCGAAGATTCACCTTTAGTGCTGTGACACTGGAGCTTCTACAGTAGTCTGAGAAAATAAGACAAGCAGCTCAGTTCTGAGTTCATCCCAGGATCTCAGAAAAATTAGATTTGTGCCATGTGGCATAGGAATATTCTGCTCGTGCTGCACAGGAGTTTTGAATGCAAGCAACATGGAAGACGGTGACACTAAAGATATGCTATGGTGTAAATATCCTGGGCTGTGGGTAGTTGTATAAGGATTGTTAGCTGAGACCATGTTACATTGTCAGCTATATTAATAGTTGAGAATTTGAACCAATACACACCGACTGCGGTGGCCACGTTTCGATGGAGACGAAGCGCAAAAGGCGTCCGTGTGCTGCACGATATGAGTGCACGTTAAAGATCCCAAGGTGGTTGGAATTATTCTGGAGACTTCCACTATGGCACCTCTTTCTTCCTTTCATCTATCACATCCTCCTTTATCCTTTCGCTTAGGGCACAGTTGAGGTATCCACCGAGATATGTGTCAGTTACTGCGTCCTTTCCTTTCCTCAAAAACCATTTTCTTTTTGAGTATGCAGAGAATATGCCTTTCTCAGTAAGGCCTTACAAGTAGGCAAGATGTAGTTATCCTGAAAGTAAAAAATGTTTGTGTATTCTTAATAACTTTAGCAAATTGGCTAGTCGAGAGTATCCGAAATATTGTTCTGAGAATTGAAATACTGTTATTGATTGCAGAGGGCGGACTCCATAGTCCTCAATGAAGGATTATTAGGAAACACTTAAAGGACGGTCGTAATGTATTTAATAAAACCTCGGGCCCAAGGGCAATGCCTTGAGGACGCCCGAGATTGCAGGAAAAAAGCAGGACGCGTAAGAATTAGCATGGCAATTCTCTCGACGGCTGGCAGTTAAAGCTTGGATCCAGTTTAGAGGAATTGGATCCAGGTTATAGCATGAGAAAATATGCCTTATATAAATGAGGTATTTTATCACACGCTCTTTCAAAGCCCAGAAAAAAAGAGTCGAGGGGGATGTTGCCGTTGAGGGAGAATAACAGCAAGTTGGCTATCGCAGGAATGCTTTCTAAACCCTTGCCAATTTCGATGAAAAAACTTAATCGGCTAAAATTATAGCACCACGAGAGTATAAAATATGTTTTACAATTGTGCGCACATGTCAACGGCACAAATAGGGTCATAAGTGCTGGGTGATGACTGGCAAGACACATACAGGGGCCAAGCTATGATGAGACAGGGGGCTATCTTCATGGCATGCACAAGATATATGTACACACTGTGTCCCGTCCTGCTGTTGCATTCTCTAAGTTTCACAGGGCGTGTGTGTGCTGTCGGGTGAACTGTTGGAAAGACGGCATGTTGACGCTGCACTAAAAACGAGAATGACTGAACAAGAATGGCTACTGTGCGCGGTGGTGGTGTTGTTCTTTCCTGACGTCTTTGTTTCTTGTAGTTTTACTAGCTCCACAGGCCTTGTTTTCCTATCCGCTGTTTTAAAGTGGTGTCAGGTAAAGCCAATTGTTATTCTAAAACCACCAAACTGCTGTCCCATACAACATTATTTTAATCAGCCTTCAAAATTTGCAATGGCAAATTTACTTCATAAGTCGTGTAGGTAAATAACACAGCTCAATAACTTGTGCCATCATCAGGACTAAAAATAACCATAATTTCATTTATACGCTCATGCCACGTTAGTACAGGCCCAATTATTATGGATTCAAATTCTGGACAGTATTTCTGGAGGCAAAACTTTTTCAATGCACTCACACTTCAGTAACATAGAAACTCGCTCATGACACAGTGGACAGAGTGAAAATGAATACAGCCCGTTGTCGCATAATTGTGCAGAGTGCAAAGACTTAAAACTTCTTGAATTTGAGTAGATAAGTCAAGCACAGCCTGAATCATATACCTTTGTTACACACTGGAATTGCCATCGTACTGATTGTCGCACTGTGTGCGGAGAGACTTGTGTTAACCCATGAACTACCAGGCCCAGCGACTCCTTCTGATCACACACTTTCTGGTTGCCAAAGCACTTCTTTTTCTGGTGTGAAAATCATTGTCATTGCTTGGCGACTCACATCCTGGAGCAGATTACTGATTGCACAAAATGAATTAAGCTGCTTAACAATAAAGAACAGAGCCGCAAGCTTACACTATAACTGCACAGATGCCTTTCCGCAGCCCACAATGCTATAGCACTTTTTGAACGGAGTGCACCATGTTGTCACAACCCAAACCGAGAACTACTCCTCTGGCTCAGCCCAACATCATGTAGAAAAGTTTGTGTTGTCCCCAATTCTTCACGCAAATATTTTTGCTGAAATAGGTCCGCATAGCCGGCAGGAAATAAAAAAAAAACGACGCTCCACAAGAGACCACTGCACTACACACCGATGTTTTCGCACGTCGTAACCCGAGCATCCATCATCACAAAATGTACTGTATGAAGCAGCAAGCCGCAGAAGGATGGCGACGCTGCTGTTGTCGCGGAAAAAGACAGTTCGACGGCCGTGCAGCCAAGATCGCGTCACATCGCACACACAGCAGTTTCGAAGCACAGTACCTGCACGAAGCGCGATCAAAATGGATACGTAACAGAAACAACGTCATATAACGCTCGCTTCGGTCGGGGTCACTGCGAGCAGTGCGACTAGCTGCACAGCGCCAAGTTCATTTCAGCATTCGGAACACATTGCGTGCGTACTGAGCCTCCACACGTGCTCATTTTTCTACCTCGACGGAGAAGCACTTGCTCCGACAGCAATCACTTTCACTTCTCGGACACTGTCACTGTGCTGTGAAGCTTATGCACGCACAGGAAATCCACCCTGAGCAGCCTCGTTTCTCCAAGGTGAGCAAATCTTACTCGCCGCTGTCCGTGGTGATCCTCACAGGAATTAGAAACACTTGCAACGGCCGCAAACAGCTCCAAACAAACGCTTCGTGACATCGTCACCGCGTAGGTCCCGTGTCGGTTTGAAGACCAATGCAATACGCATATCTAGCATCCAGCCGCGCAGCTTACATAGCACCTTGGAATCGACGCACTTTAACCATTCAGTGGCAAGTATCCTGGATCCAACTAGTCGGTTGCACTGGTCTCGGAACCACTTGCCTACAACGGCACGAAAATACCATGACTGCCACCGCGACCTCTAAAGCGGCCATTTTGGCTGTTGACGGAAGTGACGTTATGTCACGTGATCACACTTCTGGCGGCGTCTGCTCGAGTGCGTCTGCGGGATATGGTTTGGCAATACGCGGCCTGGGCAGGTGCTGAAACCCGATGCGGTACACCATCCCGTCGCACCTCATCGGCGAAATTTGTACTCGCTGTGAAGAGGAATATTGTGCCTTGTATTTACCTGAATCGCTGACGTGTTTCTTTTCAAGTTGTATTTTCTTTTGTTGTTATGGTTATTATTTCCTTTCATTTTTCCAGGTCGGACACGACCTTGAGTACGCGGGTGATCCCTTTCATAGTTCGCGCGCTGTGGTGCAGCGTTGCAGATCTCGGATTCATGAGCATCTCATGCACATTTCGCACAGGTTTTGCAGCCGCGATAACTCTGAGTCCCACGGCAGAATTTTTGGCAGTTGAAGCAGCGTCGGGGATTTGGGACAAAGGGTCGTAAAGTTACTTTCAGACATCCTACTTCTATGGTTTCTGGGACCTGGCTGGAGGCCAAAGCCAGGACTATATATGTGTTTTGTGGGTATTTGCTTGTCACCTTTGCGGATGTTTATTCGGTGGACTTCAGTGGTGCTTTGTTCTTTAAGACCTTCCAACATTTCCTCCTCGTTGAGGGTCAAGAAATCGTATTCAGAAATGACACCTTTGGCATGTTCAGGGATCGAAGTGGCCTAACAGACACGGCAATGCTTCCAAAGTCTGTTACATTTGGAAGCTTCAAATATTGTGCTAGGCCGCGGATCCGGAGGAGATGTCGGCGCTGGCTACTTTTGTCACCCTTTAGCCAAGGCCGAAGGCAACCGTCAGGGACTTCGAGGCTATGAATGGTGATATTTTTCTTGCTGGCATTTCTGCTCCCACGCTGTGTATCACATGATACTTCGGGAACATTTCTTGTTTTTTCGTTAGCAACTGAGCGGTTACACTGGTCCGCACTCTTTTATGAGGGCGATCGTTTTGTGGGGTAGGGGAAGCCATAGAATGTATGTGTTCCTCGGCTGTGGTGCCAGCCGCCCACCAGGCAGCCCAACTCGTGGACGGGGCAGGAACTTGAAAGCAAGGCCTGCCCTCGCCAGCTGTACAACGCAACTATAACCCAATATGACATAACGCAGAGTGCTTCGCTACACAAGGTTAAAGGTGCACTAAAGAGGATCTGAACTGATCTTTTTACCGCGGGAAATCAATCTACACGTTCTGAGCACCCTTAAAAAATTCGAATTATTGCCGATTTCCTTAATTTAAATCGGATTAAACGTCTCTTCTCCCACCTTTTCTTGAACTCACCCCTGATGCTATGAGGAGTCAACCAACCTTTCGCCAAATCTCGTGGCGGCTTGCCGCTTTGCCATCGGCGGAGTGATACGTAGCGATGGCCGAAAGTGACACGTAGCGAGTGATACGTAGCATTGTCCTCTGACTGGATCTTTTTATTCACGGAAACCTGAAAAACAAAAAGCGAAAGCGAAGCCATCACGTGGCTGCCCGAAAGGCACTGCACGTGTTACTTGACTCCTCCTACCTTCAGCGGTGAGTTGAAAAAAAGGCGGGAGCCGGGACGTTTAATCCGATTTAAATTAGGGAAATCGGCCTCACACGACCATAATTCGAAGTTTCTAAGAATGCTCGGAACGTGTAGATCGAGTTCCCGTGCTAAAAAGACGAGTGCAGATTACTCTTTGGTGCACCTTAAACTCTCGCCACCTGGAAAAAAGAAAATGTAATTAAGGAAGACAGAACAGCTGTGACAAAGAAGATAGGAAAGTGAAAGATGGAGAGGAGGAAAAGAGATGTGAAAATGTAGCTCTTAACACACAATTCCACGAAAAACTGAGGGGTGTTTCAAATGAAGGTTAGACGAAACGGTGATGCAAAGCTACCTTTCAGCGCATGATGGGTCTGGAGACAACAAACCTTGTGAATGTGTCACTGCATCGGCGGAGACGGAGAGGCGGGTGCAGCGGCGTCCCCAGAAGAGTGCCGTGTGCTGTGAGAGAAAGAGTGGCGCCGAAAGCGAACGCGCGTCATCGAACGATCCAACGTGTCGTGCCAAGTAAATCAGAAAGCAAGGCGGTCTTTGACGTTGATTAGCTGGTTCCAGAACTTGTTCGACGGCACTTGAGCCTCGCGCAAGTCTGGTCTTAAAAACGCTACAGAAAGCGCTTCCCCGGTGCCACGCACCTATAGAATGCCTGCTCGCGTTGAAACATCCCACGATCAGTGTTCGCTGGATTTCTAACTTGCTCTTGTATGTTCGTTACAAAGTGGCTCGGATAACCGTTGGCTGAAAGTTACTGGCGCACTCTTCTGAAGTCATTTAGCAGGTCTTCTTGCTCCTTGCAGACTCATGTCGTCCGTTTAGTGAGCGAGGCGACGACGGAGGCTGTGTGCGCAACCGGATGGTTTCAATTAAAATCCAAGTATCGGGCGGTGTTCGTAGGCTTTCTATATGCCGAGAAGGAGAGGCAGTTGCCTTTTCACTCCAAGAAGGGAAGGCCGTTTTCTTGCTCAAAAACAAACCTTACTCTTGGTCCAAGCTTGGTCCAACACTCTGCACCACCACGAGTCTTTTTTCCGTAAAATTCAAAAGCAGCTGACGTCATACCTGTAGAAGACATTGGGCGTCGAAGTGAAGGTCTCCAGCACTTTTTCTTCAGCTGCGACGTTTGCAGCGGTGACTGATATGAAATCGCCCACAGCTGAGCCTTGCGTTTGATTCTACAACTTTGAATCACACGAAAAGAACGTGTTGCTCAGGCAGAAGCTCCACGTTTAAACATGGAGGTAAATGTGTTTTTCTCATGGAAAGGTAGGCTCTTGATACCCCCTTCCTGCCGCTCTTAGATCAACTATCTATACGTCGGGCAAAAGTGGCACAAAATCTCGTACAGTGCACTGCTTTACCGTTTGCGAGTTTCCTGCAGCGGTAAGAAGAGGTGTCGACTTCCTGTGATGCAAACGGAATCAGTTCATTCGAAGAGCATCGCCTCGGTACCGAGCTCAACCTCCGCCTGCAATGGCGGAAGCTAGCTTTCATAAGCACGCTTCCTGGGAAAAAGAGTGTTAAAAAAAATTATGGTTCCAGAAAGGGCTAGAAAGTCACGACAGTAACTACAACAATGTTCATGAGATATTTGTGTGACCGCCCATCAATGGCTCCACTGATCGCAGTTTGCGAGTTATTCTATGAGTGAGCCAATTGGCCGAAGGAGCTGGCAAGAGCATACAGACCCACCGAAGCGCGTTCAATAGCGAAGCACAGGTTTTTAAGTATGCGTACACTAGCACCACGCAAGGAGAAGCCGGTACAGAGACGGAGCAACAGTTGGCGATAGTCACAAAGCGTGTGACTGCAATATCATTACTAATATTATGCCCTAAGTCTTCATTCCTAGCTTTACTTACACTGCAGAGAAAGGTTTTCACTCATGTTTGACTCACTGTCCTTGCCAGACAAAGTTCAGACAGCAGTCGTGTTATCTCTCGCGTTCAGCTTCACGCCTCCGCAGTTACGTCACCATCCCCGTAGTTTACAGTGGGGTTGCTGTGGTCGTCGAGTGGCCTCTCCAAGTGGCCACTCGACGACGAGTGGCCTCTAGCTAACAACCAACGACGCCTAGTGCACATTCCATGCACTGCCTTAGCCTCTGGCGTCCCAGCATCGCTTTCTTACGAAGCCTATGTACGGCCTTTTCACCACGGCCGATCATGCTTGATTGCTGTTGGTTATCGACGGCTTTATGTGTCCTGAGTGGAATTCCGCCAACAGTCAACGCAAGTTCTGTAAGCACCAAACTTACGCGCCTCTGCTGGTTAAAAGGCGCGAGGGTGACGCAAGGCATGAACGACGGGACGGAGCGCCTCATTGGCCTTCATGTTTTGTCTCGTCCTGAAGCCCCAGCATAAATTGCAATCATGTCAAGACAGCGAGTTGGTGTGCTGTCGTGCCGACTCTCGCTCCGTCCCAGCCCTTCATGCTGCGTGTTTTCTCGATATGAGTTTCATTGCGTCCTCCGAGACACGTGCCAGTCAGAAGCGAAAAGAACTAAATTTCCTTTTTCTAGAGTCTTGATTTGGGCCTGTGGGTCAGAATGCATAACAAAAAGAAGCAGCGCGAATAGACGAGGACGAACACAGGACAACAGGACTGGCGCTGGAGCTTTTTTTATGCATTCCGTTTCTCTTTTTGGTGGGTTATCCTCCACGAACATTACATCCAATGCAAGGGTGCATTTGCTACAGGCATACCAAGCCTGTGGCATGTTGCAAGTTGCGCGTCCGCGCCGAGGGTGCCGCCACGGTCTAAACGATTGCCGCGATCCTGGTATCGGCGGTAAACGCGGCTGCAGTTATTCTTACTAAAAGTGAAATTTTTCGACTCCTATCAATAACAAAAACATGCTTATGAATTAAATTATAACCAGCCATAGGTATTAAAAATAAGATACCAAAGAAATTAGTTGCGAAGATGACGCCGCGGGTAACGCGGCAACAGGCACTGATTTCCACTAGGTGGCTGGATGCCGCATTCCCGCTTTCCGAGACGAGCGCGAGTGAAGCCACCAGAAGTTGGACCGCTTGTAACGGAAGTCGGGTGTCTGCTGTGTATTTCAATGCAAAAAGTCGCGTCTTTCGCCCTTTCGTTCTCAGTTTTTTGCGTTGTTCTCGTGTAATGTCTGCTGTTATATGAAAGAAACAAGCAAGCTGAACGCGAGAAATGTGAGTAATGTGTGCAGAACCCTGTAATTTCAGAGAAACCGAAGAAACCAGGCATGCAGGTCTCACCCTGCCCAGGCAAAGGAGTAAGTGCATTAAACACTATGTTCTTGTCTGGTTCTTGTCTTCCGAGCGTGAAGGAGTAGTAGTGAGATGACGATGAGGCTAGGTCATCTTAAAACCGAATTTTCGTGCAGGAAAGAAAAGGCACAGCGCGAGACGAACAACTGACAAGAAAGACGAATGCTGCAGTGCGCGTGAGAAGCGCTGTTCGAAGTCAACTGCACCAAGCACCACGAATTAAAGCCCATTCAGGCTTAATCTGCTACAATACGAAACAGTACATGACACTCTCCCTCGAAAAAGCAGTACCATACCTTTTGGAGGCGCTGACGTGAACCAACCGAACACCGTCGACACCTCACCAGATAGTAGCCTAGCCTTCGCTCCGGTTCGGTCTAAACATAATTCGGTAAAATGGTCGCTGCAAAGGAAGCTCCTGGTGTATGCTTCAACCTATTCTTTCTTATATTTATCCCCCATTGATAGCATAACTTGGGTTTCAGCGTGGGAACAAGCATCACAGTAAAGAGCAGAGTTGGCGAAGCTAGGCAAACGAGACGACACCGAGCCGAGTAGACGAGGCTCCATACTTGTTGCGTGTAGCGACGTCCTGTCGTCTGCTAGTGTCGTCCCATTGCAATACAATGGACCCTTATTTTTGAAACGTCTTTCCCGAAGACCTCGCTGGTCTCCTCGCTCAGTTGACGGCGCCACAGGTAGGCATTGTCATGTAAAAAGACGAGAACGACGAAAAGACGAAATGCTAAGTGGGAAAACAAAACTGGAACTGAAAAACCGTGCTGAGGTCCGATTTCATGCACTGCCAAAGGCTGACTTCCGGGACAAGGCCACTTACTTCCGGTGGATTCACTTAAGGGCGCCCGATGCGGCATCCAGCTCCCCTCGTGGAGATCAGTGGCAACAGACGACAAGCAGACGACGCCCGGACAGCCGCGCAAGCGAAAACGGCGACGTCGGCGACATTCGCAATGCAGCAGCGTCATTGGCGTCATGCCGAGTCATACAGTCAGCTTTTCTTGGAGTCTTTATACTAAGCACTAGCACTGCAGCGTATTATGTTGTCCCCAGCCCAATGCACTGTGATTTCTTCTGCGCGAGCCAAAGGTTGAAAATTTTCGCTTTCTCTGCGTGTGTTTATTTATAGCCACAGACTGATGCATTTCAATAAATGTCATTTGTTTTACTTCCCTGCTATTTACCTGAATCTCTTACAAAGTCGTGTACAAGCCTATATTCAGTCATGTAGCATTTGATTATGTATACTCTACCTACCTTGATACCTTTTTTTATCCTCTATATATTCTCTGTGCGCTCATGTTTTCTAGGTTTACATAATGGCGTTTTTAATTTTGATTTTTAGGATGCCTCTTACTGATACTGGAATGCCACTGATGCTTAAAATCACTTTTTGAATATAGTTTGTCACTGCTGATGTTCTTTTAATAAACTGTTCTTTGTACAAAACCATTTGAGCTTTTCATTCTCGAGCGAGCGCCCTAAGCAGCTGCTTAGGAGCCGCGCCGCTCTCAACCATACACCATACTACATCAACAGACATATCGAAATACGAAATCGAGGGAGCAGATTCCGTAAGTACTTAGGAAATCAAGCGTGAATGCAGCGCGGGAGCAGTTAATCACCAGTATTTACAAAGCTTGGATCGAGCTAGCGGCCGCCAGCACCAGGAACGCGCGAGCAACCGGCCAAAACCAGCCGCCTAAACGCGCGCCGCCGTATTGGATTTTTGGATTGACTGCGTTTGCCGCCTCTCCCGGGTGCCGCCACCATCGCCTCCTAAAAAAAAAACGTCCCCATTGGCTCTATGAGACTGTCACTTCCTTGCTTATACATTTCTTTTTTTCTTTTTGGTGGGTTAACCTCCACGAACATTACATCCAAAGCGAGGGCGCATTTGCTCACCACGTAGTCAAAATTAAACCCCAGACGTACGTTGTGTGCGCCTAGAATCTCAACAGCTTACTAGAATCATCATCAGGAGCATCACTGTAGCGTTACGTTTGACCACTTTTTACGCATCGCATCATTCACGGCTCTTTTTTAGTGTAATATCAGTTTCGCCTCGCCCTAATTATATCCTATAGAGCGATATAGAACAGCTGCAGTTTCAATAGCAGAAAAGAAATCGCTGTAGAAATACTGAGGCCGAATTTCATCACCTGCTGTGAGTTTTGTTGGCGCTGAAGCAGACAAGAATTCGGCACTTGGCGGCAGCGGGTCTCTCGCCGAACAATCCTGATTCGCATACCGCTTGGATGCAGGGACCACATCATCGTTCATTCATCGACTTCATTACATCAGCGAACATATTTTCATATATTTAAGCATCTTCGCCATCCATCATTACATAGCATTTTATGCCCTGAGGCAATAACCATCGCCTTAAAAAAAAATATCGCTGCACGCGGAAGCATCCATGGGCCGCGAAGAGGAGGATGGTCGCGCGATTCCGGAGGTCGCGCGCAGTCAGCGGGCAACGGCTCGGCCTCGCGGTCTTGAGGCTTGGGCCGTCCTGAACCTGAGCCATCCTGAACCTTGCCACAGCTGCCTTCCCGCCTGCCTGCCAGAGAACCCTGCGACCTGCCTTCTCCGGCGCCTCCTGAGGAACTTCTTTCCGGTAAGGCCATTCCACGTTCCGGGGTTTTTGGCCAGGTTTCGGGGTAGCTCTGCTGACTTGGGTGATGTAAGCTTGCCATCGCGCTGTTTGTAGGCACGTCTTTCACCTCCCCGGGAGGGGGCTGGGCAGCTTGGTTCGCCAGCCTGCGTGTCGAAAGCTTTTCTCCGATTTCATTTCGAAAAAATGGTGTCCATGCAATTCCGGTGGCGCTTGTGCCGATAGGCGATGGAATGCTGAAAATGAAGAATCCTAAAACGATCCATCAACAACTAAAGAGTCTAACGAATCACTATCTAGACACCTCTGAAGTGCGATCTTTCGGAAGGCTTAGTATTGTTTGCAAATCTGCAAACATTGAGTATGTGTCCCATCTGCTCCAGTCTAATACATTCATTTCTATTCCGGTTAAAGCCTTCATTCCAGAACAGCTTGCGTGCGCTAAAGGCGTTGTACCCAGAGCGGCGCTAAAATGCCGGAGCGGTTGTTATTTCTGTACATTGCTGCTCTCTCGAGGTGGCTGGCGTGCGTGTTCCTACGGGGTCACTTCAAACAACTTTTGCTGGTCGTACATGCCCCTTGGAGTTGAAAATCTGACAAATAATCCATCACGTGGACTCACTGCATCGTCGCCCTCTGCAATGTGACAACTGCTGGCGATTCGGACCCAGTAATAAAGCCTGTAAGTCGGCAACTAGAAGCCGGGTGTGTAGTGAAGGCTACTCTTCCGAAAGCTGCACCGCTGGGCAACCAAGCTGTTGCTCATGCAGTAACGTCCAAAGCGCCGATGATGCAACTTGTGGAAAACGGTCACATGGGCAAGGTTTTTTGGAATTAATTCAACAGAATCGCTGCTGCCGAGCAGACGCTCATGCACTCCTTAACCGCAAAAAAAAAAAAAAAAAACACGCCTACGCCAGCCTTGTGCGCTCCTCTGCTCCTGACCTCGAGGCCACATTCTCTGCCTTAATCGTGTCAACCGTCGAAGAAGCTCTTTCAAAAGTGTGCTTAGCAGATTCACTCAGGAGTTGTCTGATGTTGTTGCGAGTCACGCAGTTTGTAAATCTCACACTGCAGTGCCACCAGCATCAGCTTGACTCCTAACCTGCGCTGAATGTTTAATCGGAACATCATCAATCAAAGTGCCGTCTCACGTGCCGCCTCTCGGTAGCATCCCCGTCAGTCTTTCTCGCAACAGTGGTCGCACTAATGGTGTGGAAATGACTTGTCCTACGCAGAAGCGTCGTGCTTCCACCTCTCCCTCTAAGTCCTCCGTTCCCCAGGCAGAGACTAAAAAAGGGTCTTCTAAAATCTCTTCAAGTCTGATATGCTACAAGGGGCTGTTATAGCTTCTTTTCTCGAATAGCAATCATGGCAGGTGTAATCGTTCTGAAACAGAATTTACTGCTCCATTGCATGTTCCCTTCCAGATTTAAAACTTCTTTTATCTTCTGATAACCCGACATAGTGATCTTACAAGAAACTTTGCTTTACTCTGCAAAGTAATTTTCATTGTAAAGGTTTCGTGTTTTTCGAGCGGACCGCATAAATGTAGGGGCAGCGGGTTAGTGACCCTGATTTCTTAAAAGCTGTGCCACCGGGCATCAATTAATAAAAAAGTAATGCTTCCTGACTTCGAGCTTTTAGCTGTAGATCTCACTTTACCGCAATGCGCCACAGTCACGGTCGCTAACGTCGATTTTCCAGGAGGAGCACGCAGAACAGACTTTCTAGACAGCTTACTTGCAAACTCTAATAGGGTCATCATTGCAGTGGACTTTAGCTCACATCACGTTGTGTGGGGTACCTACACTGACTCACATAGACAGATGTTATTGGCATGGATGTCTAAAATGAAGGGCGTTGCTGCAATTATTGGGCCGTCACCTTCAACCGTAGAAATTCGCGTTCAGTTCTCGATTGGTCCTTGGCAGCAGGAGGGATCGGCATAGTGGCATGCTCCACAGTTGACTGTGGTACATCTAGTGACCACTTGCCAATTACTTTCACCTTCTTAGTGAGCCGGCTCCGAGATCCTGCATCTGACCGAAATCTAGTTAATCTTGCAGCCTACAAATCTTCTTTCCTCGCCTCCCTTACACGAGATCCTTGTTCATGTAGGGACGGCAGGGATCAGCGAGGGTGTCCTTCAGTTTTGAAGACTACGGAGAGTTGAGTTCGTGGTTCGCTCTGCTGTTTTTAATAAAATACCATCCCCATAGGATAGAACGATGCGTGTGAGACATCTTTCAGCCGAGGGAAAGCAGTATGGAGGAGTCTTTCGCATAAAAGAGCCCTGAAAATTAGATCGACTAAATTTTTCACGGCCTCGTTTCGGAAAACTATGGCAACAGCAAAGGATGGCTACTATCAGAATTTCAATACGTATCTCTCAAACCCAAACAATAGGAAGGCTTTGTATCGTTTTATGGAACCGAAAGTTAACTCCTCAGCCATGCAGTTAACAAGCTCGGTTGTGCTGTCTCCACATGAGGCGAAAGGTGTGTGAGAGCGAATCGCACAAGGGCTCGCATCTCGTTTTAAGGAGCGGCATAGAGTCCCTCTGTTCGCCCCTACCCCTGCTCAGGCCACGTAGCGGTTGACAAATCAGAGCTACTAACTATAGTTTCTTCGGTACAATCCTCGGCTCCGGGTTCAGACGGTGTCACGTTCGGTGTGTTGAAAATATTAGCTGAAGAGCTCATCCAGGACCTCCTCGATCTGGTCAATGCTTCATTGGAAGCTGCATGGCCGCCGCACTCCTGGAAGGTGGCGAAAATAGTATTACTCTTAAAAGATTCAAAGAAAGGATTCCATCTTGGTAACTTTCGGCCGATAGCTCTAACATCCAATTTGTTAAAAGCTCGTGGAAAGAATTGTGCACAGCCGCCCATCAAAGCATTTTTCAGAAACGAATATATTGTGTCCAGCCCAGATTGCCTTTCGCCGCGGAGGCTCAGTATGGTCTGCCCATGTCGGTATAGAGAGCATAACCCTCCTTGCCATGCGCAACAACAAAGTTTCAGCGTTAGTGACGCTTGACACTGGTAAAACATACGACAGTGTTTAACATTTGATCCTTCTCACCAGATTGTCGTTACTACACCCGCCGTTCTATATTTAAGCGTGGTTCCGTGAATTTTTAGCAGGACGGCAGTTATTTTGTACTGACGGCTCCTTCCCTTCAGACACCTATGCCCAGACCAGAGGTGTGCCACAAGGTTCTGTGCTTTCGCCACTTCTTTTCAGTATGCTGATGTGCGACACTCCTGTACACCCTAGCGTTACAGTTTATGTTTACTCAGAGCAAACAGCCTTCTTTGCCTTTGCAACAGACATTCATGCCTTATATCGTTCTCTCCAGGCTTACCTTAACGCACCCGAGGTTTGGCTGGATAGCATTTACTTGACATTAAATGTACACAAACGAATATACAGAGTGTTTCAACAAACACTTTCTAAAATTTTCAGAAATAGGGCTTCTTGGGTAAAAATATGGCTTGGCTAATCATCTTAAGTAGTGTGCTGGTTAACTAATTTTTAATAATTAACTTTTTAACTAGTAGATTTGGCTGCCTAGTTGCACTTAGACATTTGTAGATAGTCGTTAGTCAGAGCCATATCAGTTTTCAGAATTTCTAAAACGCGATTACCCTCCACCGTCTGTGTTGCTCGACAAACTATGGCTGCATCGTACGAAAATACATGCGCTTTCGAAAGCATCCAGGCAAAGCAACCACTCCAGTGCACGTAACTAGTCGAAAAAGCCAAATTTTCTCCAGCCACAGCTGCGAGGGTAACCTCATTATCGGAATTCTGTAAATGTATGGCTATTAATAACGACCGGCTACGAATCTCTAAATGCAACTACACGCCTAACACTATTACTTAAAAAGTTAATTATTAAAAATGAGTTAGCCAGTTTAATAGTTAAGACGCTTAACCGGTTTTCTAGTGCCGGCCAACACTGCTAATACTATGCCACAAAATCTATATTTTTCGCCAGAAAGCCTATTTTGGAAAATTTTTTGAAAGTGTTCGCCGAAACACCCGTATATCGTTACACTATCGCTCGGACAACATACCGCAGGTGGAATCTTTTAGGTAGCTAGGCGTTATTTAGTATGCTGGCATGGATTGGCGGCCACGCATCAAGACTAACGTTGAGAGAGGTGAGCGGGCACTTGGTAGGCTACTGCGAATAAGTAACAGGAAATTTGGCACGCGCCGGTAAACGCTCATACTTCTTTCCAAAGCCTATGTCAGACCCATTTTGGAATTCGGCTGCATGCCCTATTCTGGCGTTCCGAAATAAAACTTTCATCCGTTGGTGCTGTTAGAAAGACGCTTACTGCATGCGGCTCTGCCCAGGTCTCCCTCGACCAATTTCCACCGCAGTTCTGCACCTGCAGGGTCGTATTTCCGACCTTAAATCCCGTTTCCACCTTTTAACTACCCGGGCTTTCCTCCGTACCTCTGAGTCTGCTCCCGGTGTGGCTGCACATATTTTTGCCTCCCACCCAGCCCTCTTTCTCACTCATCACTGGCCAAGGTTCCGCCTCCCTCAAGTTATTTTTACTTAGATTCTTTTATCGAACATTGATCTGGATCTCAATTTTGTACGCACAGTTGTTTACGCAACATCCCCTGCGGATATTGCTTTTGATTATATTTTCCTACCTAATGCGAAGCAACTGCCTGACAGGGCACTAACTGGTCTCCACTTTTACCTTTTAGTCAATTTCAAGAACCACACTGATTGCTACAGATCGTCGATTTCGACCAGAAATAAGCGGTTGATCATTTTTCAAAGTCTCTCTCTTGGAGCTTTCGGTTCGAGTCCCGAATTCCTATATTTCTAGCAGAGTTTATGGCTCTTAGCTGGCTCCTTTGAAAATTCCCTCCGGTGTTTCCCGGGTGATATTCCTCTCAGATTGTCTCTCTCTTTTGTTGGCGCTGGAGTCCACACGAGACGCTATGTTGAACCGCTGCTAGTATTTTATTCCTGGATGGGTGAATGAGGTGCGCATCGTTTGGATTCCAGGACACTGCGATGTTTTTCGAAATGAAGCAGCACCTTCCTGGCAAAATCAACTCCCAATGCACACGTCGCCTGTAGCGTCTCTATCTCATCCTATTTCGGAATGTCTCGTTTTCAGCGTGTTCAGTTTATAACCGCCATGTGCAACGATCTCTTGCTCTACCCTTGACCACCAACATCTCATGTACCCATGGAAGGTTCGCGCGTGTAAATCCCGGCAGAGTGAGGTAGCGATAACTCATGCAGTGCAGGATCCCCCGCTTAAATCTTTATTCATGTAGATGCGGGTTCAGTCCCACAAACCTTTGCGCGGCCTGTGGAGAAGTAGAAACATTGGAGCATTTCCTACTCCCTATCCGGAGGTTTGCACATCAGAGAAGGACGCATCTAGAAATTCCCATTACAAAATTGGGACTCACTTTGTCGGTCCCGCCTCTCCTTTGGTGCTAGCGCCAGAGCATTGCATCAAGTTTGCGAATACGTCCACAATTACATAACAGCTACCGGCTGATTCCCTTCCTAATTGAGTCCAAAATTTCCGCCTTTAAAAGATCTTTCAGTAATTTTCATGTAATCAATTCTCTGATCTTCTCTCCCGTTTTTACTGTTTGTTTTTTTTTCTTATTATTCTGAATAATTATCAAAAGCAAAACGATTAGCTGGGCACCTTTTCCTTTGGCCATTCTCAATGAAGCCTGGCCTATCCCCCGCCGTGGGTATGGGCCATCTCACTAAGGCAACAACAACAACAGCGTCCGCGAGCAGCTAGGAACCTCGTCTCCGCTGAGTAGGCTTCGACCATGTGCCAGCTTATAGTGCTGTGGCAACGTTCCGGCGGAGAAATGCCGTTGGTATCGCACCAACTTTGGCGCGTTCATTATCAGATGGCGGCTGGTAAAAGAGTCGCGTTACAAGACCTTAGCCGGCTAGTAGCCGCATCAGGTATGGGACAAGACGTAGGAGAAATCCGAGCCGCCGAGGCTGCATTTCGATGGAGGTGAAATGCAAGAACACCCGTGAGCTGAGCGACGTCGCCTGCCGTTCAGGAACCCCAGTGGTCGGATTAATCCGGTGCACAGCATTTCATAGGCCGTGTGCAACTTCGGGACGCTAAAACTCCTCATAGCACATGCCGCACGTAACTGAAGCAGCATGCTGTCTGCAGTCTGCCAGCGACTAGAATTCGTCGTTGAATGCGTATGCGCCCTTTCAAGAGGTACAGTCATAGACGAAAGTTTGAGGGATGCTGAGTCACGGAACATAATTTTTGTGTTGCCTGTGTGGTCAGTTTTCTAGCATTTATTATTCTTGTTAGTACAAAGCTGGCTTGGGTCCTTGTGCTTCAATGTTTTGTGTTAGCCTTGTTTACTCGACTGCTTGAAAAAAAAAAATTTCGAAACCCACATCCCGCAAACTTTTTTCCATGACTGCACGTCGAAATGACGGCCCCTATATTCTACATGTGCGACTGGTGGGGTGTGCAAGGCATTCGTTATTGAGCGATTCGCATTTGGGGAATTTGTCAGGGCCTTTCGTTATCTGTTGCCATGAGGCCGCGGTGCAGCCCCATACAGTAATGCGTCCGAAATGAACAATGCTGCGAAATCATTATGCCTGTTCTACGAGAACTTAGTTTCCCAGAATGTCAATCGCATTCGTGGGATTTATATTCTCCAGTTTCTATCCGTTTATCTAACACGTCTGATATACGCCGCGGTGGTTCAGTGGTTTTCCTCTGGCGTTCTGCTAAATGAGCTCTAGGTCTCACGGGTTTGAGCTGGGTGACAATGCCCGCACTGCAATAAAAACGAAATTCTTCGTGTGGTGGGATTTCGCAGGGCCACGTACGCGGACGGTGTACCAATTATAACTGAGTACCCAATGCAGTCGAAATCCGGGGCTGTGCATTACGGCGTGCTTTTCTTCTTTACCGTCACCTAGTTAACGACGATCCAGGTTTTACGACACCCAATTCGAAGGTGCTGGAAATAAGCGCATTTTACCACCCAGGTTTAGCGAAAAATCTTGATTCCTGTGGGGGGAACTACGCACCCTGTCGATATCCGGAGCCTCTAAACGTGAGTGGCTTTGTCCGAACGACAAAAGGTGCGAGTTTCATTTGTCGTTTCCGCGTAAACTAGGCTTAGGCTGGGGACACCAACAATATGAGGGAAAGGGTGAAGTAGCACAAAGCTTATGTCAAGCAAATGAACAGAAGCGCAGTGGCCCTACTTCCCAACCATGCCACCACAGGGGTGACTTTGACGGAACTATTGTGCTAGAAACAAAACCAAACTGCGCAGAAGCCTTCTACTTGTGTCATGACGGAGGAGAATGTTGAATGTTCTCTGGGAACCACTCCCTTTTCTACATCCACAGTTTTAGCTCCGTGACCCTGCGATCGACCTTATGTGGGCTTAAAAATTCCTCCGCAACGCGCCCGCAGTCGCACCTTCAGGAAGTAGTAGTAATGGTTTACTGACAAAAAAAAAATACAAAAAGGCAGCACGAGAGCTGCAGCCGGCGGAATTAAAGTCACAGGGAGAGGATAGCGAGGAAAAGTACGGAGGAAAGCCACCGGCAATAAATAACGGGGAAGCTTGGTACACAATCTACAAAATGCAGAAAGTATCAAGTTCGCGCCACTCGCGAGCTAGTGCCTAAGCATTGTTCTACACATTTAAAACACGCGTAAATTCACTGCATATTCTAGGCCGCGTGCACGTAGCGTCCTGTCGCTAATTTACAGCGCGAGCGGCGCATTACGCAAGTGGCCCGAATGGAGCGCCCAGCTGCCGCCTTAAAGCAGAAACAGACCCAGTTTTGAAACGTCGTGTTTAGATCCGAAAGAACTTATTTGGCTGGCATTTACTTCACTTAAACGGAAATTATAATCATAAAATTTAACTAGGGTTTGCCTCTGGGTTGCAGCTTTGGCAGCAAATGACAAATTTGTCAGAATAGTTCACAACATGCCGTTATATGAACTCTTCTTTACCGCTTCATAGTTTGCACACACTTTTGACATTAATGCGGAAATTAGCAGAGATTACGGCAATGGCAAAGACCTTAGCGACTGCGAACGATCGAATAATTGGAGGCACTTAACAACCTAGAAGAAGTGCTGTGAATTACCACACTACGAATTGTTACACTGGACAAATTGCCTAATGCGGACAATGAATTAGTGAAACAAGCACGAAACGAAGAACCAGGTTCCTTGCTTAGAAACCTGTAGTACTTACAACATACAAGTTCATGGGCATCTATTTATGTACAGATGACAGGAGTACAGCAAGAAGCCAAACGAATTCGGCTTGATTGGGCTTGTACCCGTACAGAAATGGCTTTATCTTCAATAAAGAGACTACCGAGGTACACTGACTTCAACGCATCCCTGCTGCTTTTTTACCACATCGTCTAAACTTTCGAAGAGCTGACAGCTATTCAGCTTTAAGATGTTGCGATTGATGCGTTAATACCTTAGTTTCGTGGCTTTGTATTGTTAATGCTCACGCAATTCCACTATCACTCATCCTCAAGTAGCCACTGTATGCGCTTGCAATAGTAAATGTACCTGTCAAGCCCCAGAGTTTCCTTATAATCCTCTCTAATATCCATACATGGCGAGCGCTTTCTTGTAGCGGCCCATATTTGTGTGCCTACATCCGATGGGGACACTTGATAAAGGGCGCATTCACACGGCATGACTTGATCTCCCTAAAGCAAGCAAAAAAAAAAAGCGCAGACGTGCGCCTAGCCAAACGCACCGAGAGAGGGCGCCACACGTTTCTTGCCGGTGCTGAGGATGCATGATGAATAGAAAAATAGCCAGGAAAAACATTTGCCTCATTCAAATGTAAAATACTTTACATCTATTAAAAGATGGGACATTTCGCTACATAAAGCTCCTAGAGATAGCCGATATATTGTAAATCAGGCCAGCGGTGAGTGATCAAGTGAGGACAAGTCGGGTTTTTTTCGCGACCTCGCCATAGGCTTCATGAGACCATATCTCATCTCGCAGGGTAAACGCCATATTTAAGGCACAGTGATGACACTTTGTTAAAAGAAACTTTATGAGGCATTTAACCCCTCAGCGTGAGAGCTCGCTTGTAACTGTTATGCTTGACCAGATATTGATTTTTTTATTTTTCGTCGCCATTCAGTTACTCGCCGCAGCGCCGCCGGCGGTCACGAGATCGCGCGACCGGTTTTCTGAGGCGCATGGGCCGGAATCCTGGGGACGGCTAACAAAGAGGGTTCAGCTTAAGTTAAGGACAACGCACCGAGCTATGGAAAGAAAAATGATAGGTGTAATGTTAAGAGATCGGAAGCGGGCGGAGTGGGTGAGAGAACAGACGCGAGTTAAGGATATCCTAGTTGAAACCAAGAGGAAGAAGGGGTCTTGGGCAGGGCATGTAATGCGAAAGCAAGATAACCGCTGGAAAGCAAGATAACCGCACTACTCATAGATTCATCTTCAGCATTAAGTAAAATAATGTAATTAATTAATTGAATTATTATAAATAAATATATGAGTTATCAAATTAATTATTGATTGAATTAATTAATTAATTCGCGACCCGCCTCACGCGGCGGGCCGAGGAGGCCGTCACGTGGTAGCCGCCGCGCCGAGCGAACGAACGACTGCGGCCGAAGAGACGAGTTAGGGTCCCTGCTATCCTCTGGTCGTGACGTCACGCTGTCACGTGGTCGTGCGCCGCAGCTGCGCCGGAACGAAGGAACGACCTCCACCGATGGCAGAAAAGTGCTAGCAATATTGCTTTCGCAATAAAAATAAATGGAGTCTTTGTTTGGCGCAGCAGTACGCGAATCAATGGCATCTATTGGAGTGGGGCCGGATCTTCATAGACGGAGTATGTAAGAACGTGATCGAATGATTCGACTTGTCGCTTACATTCGCCATGTAGAAGCGTTGATAAGCACGAAAAGGGTTCGTAACGTGAACTTCGCTGTGGCCATCGCATATAGCCAGAAGAGCCAACGCAAAGAGGAAACAGTGGCGACGGGCGGCAGCATCTATCGAAATGAAGAGAACAGTCGAATTAGAATCGCAGGTACACGAGATGAGGACCAGCGCTCTAGAGAAGGCAGGGATGTCAGTACCGTCAGCGACCAGCTTTTACCGACTCGGGGAGAGGTGTAGCACAATAGGGCAGCAGCGAACAGACAATTCAATGTTGGCATGGGCGCAGTCGATGTTCGCATGATGAAGATTGAGAAAGTCGGAGCCCAGAATGACATCGTTGAGAGCAGCGGAACAGCACCTCAGCAAGTTTAATCCTGGATGCCGCACACAAGTCTAAGCGTTCTCATTTAGACTGAGCTGAGGTCACGCTATGAAACGCAGGTCGAGTTCGAAGTACGGGATACAAGATTAATGCAGAGATGGCTTTGCAGTACGACGTCTCACGTCTCAAATGCATCTAGTCAAGCTCTACGGGAGAAGTCTCGTACATGCAGCACTGCTGTTTACATGTGCTCCATCCGTTTCTCTAGGAGTTCCTCGCCTCCGGCCTTCCTGGCGCCTACGGAGGCCCCTGCTGCCCCGGAGTCCGCCCCCCGGAGACCGCATCACCGCATTTCGACACGGAGTCCACCGCCGACCCGGAGTCCTCCGCCGCCGCCGGCCCGGAGTCCTCCGCCTTCGCCGAAGCCGCCGGTGAAGCCAGCAAATCAGAAGGCCGCCGGAGAGGCTAACCGATGATTAAAATGGCACTGTCGATCGGCCCGAATGGATCTCGTGAAGTTGGCAGCGCATGGCACTACCGCAGTCAGCAGTGCCAGGCGGATGGCTGAATGTTGTCGCTTTAAACGTGTTTGCGCTCTCGTCAAAAACATCTAAAGACGTGAAGCACATCGCACGCTTCCACTGGTGCGTGTCTGTTGTACCAATTAGCGTAAACGGTTTTGTTCCACAAAATTGGCAAGCTGCCAACCGAGTGCGTTATAAAGTGCTGAAAATTCACACCTTTCCGAGAACGCTAACGGACGCTCTTCAGAACAAGGCCCCTTATGGTCATCCTGTGTCGTAGCGGCGCCAGAGCAGAACTGCCGTGCGCCTCGAAGCAACTTTACTGGGCAAAAAAAAGGCCCCATGGATGGTCTCCTACTGGTCCAGGGTTTCTGTCCGGCGGGCTTAGCGGTCCACACACCAGCCTCTCGGGACGAATAAGTAGGATGGGGATGGGAGACTTAGGGGGATGCATGAAATAAAAGACCATAGAATGTAATGAAATTCACTGCATCGGACCACCTGAACGTCGCTGAATATTTTTTAAGCTGTCATTTTCTTTTTATAAACGCATTTCGCTCGTTGGACGGACAGATGTGATCTTGCAACAAAATAAACAAGTTTAGTAGGCAAGCAAAGCCACTTCGGTAAACTAGGTATTATAGCACAGCACAACAGCGGGAACTGGCACACGCAAATATATCAAGTAAATTCCCCGGAGCCGCGAAATACGACAAATACAAGTTCTCCTCGTGTTTGCTCAGGTCACCCTGGTTAGTCGTTCTGGGCTACCCGGAAGCCCTGCCCGTTATTCTATTTGTCAGAATAGTTCTGGCCGCAGTGACTGTTCCTAAACGTACTAAAATCTCAACACTCCGCACTAATTTTGGTAGACTTGAATCAAACAGGAAGCGGGAGACCCAAACTCAATGCATTAACTCCATGAAGGTCTTGTTTGGAAGCAGGACAGCAGCGCGGCGTGGCTCCTCTGGAGGGGGAGAGGCGAAATCATCGGTCGTGTGTTGAGGAGCGCTTAGCGCAGCGAAACGTGGTTCACGTGCTTTACTGTTCCACTTTCTGCAATGGTATCGACTTCATCTTCGACAAAAGATGGAACTCAATACTGCAATGTTGTAGAGTTTTACAACAGTTCTGAGAACCAACGGCCGAGAACCGCTCGTGCAGTAGTTCCTCTTCCAAGCCAGGTGGCACGAGAAGCAGCTAAGGAAAACATTGATTGAAAATGTCTGAAATTTCGGTTAAGTAGCGACTTTTCGATCTCAGTGGCCGTTCTCTCATACTTACACATGGAATGTAAGAATGTCATACTTACACATGGAATGTATGGATTTCACTCGTGAGTGAAATCGCAACGCCTTTCAGTGCGCTTTCGGTTCCTCCATGCCCCTTAGCCACATGTCATAAGCGCAAGCATGTGCAATTCCCAACTCGTGAGCATGTCACGCAGCTGGAACTGCACGCCTATAAGCATGCAGTGCTAGCCACTGATCTTAGCGCCCAACACGTAGAAATCGAGGTGGTAGTGTATGCAAAAAAAGCTGATAGTTTCTTACTCGCAACGAAAGTGTGTTACGGTCACGGAAGTTGAGGAATAATTCACCCATCTCAAAGTTTACGCCACAGATGACGCAACTTCTTAAACAGAACGTGGTTCAACGAAATCATACTGAGCAAACGTTAAACGCGACCCACATATGCAGTCGTTCTCTTTTTCGCAGATTCGCACCGCGAAAGTTCCTTTCAACGTTAGCTATCCTGAAGATTCGCTGCAAAAGGCGCATTCTTGCGCAGATACTTGCTTGCCATTCACGACCTGGAGGAAGGCGCCTCAAGTGACGCACAAATAGTGTCGTTACGGAGGTCTGTTTCTGTGGTTAGCGATTGTACACTCACTCGTTCCTTTGTATAATGCGACTGACTCGCACTTCTTTATTGATGGGGCAAGCTCTTATAATCAGCCAGTCTTTCGTTGTTCGAGAGCGTAATGCAATAAACGGGAGAAAGGGAAGAGATCGCTGGAATAGTGTCGAAAATCAGTCGGTGTGAGAACGGAGCGATGAACAGTGGACGCGTGCTTGTAGAAAATTTCTACTCCGTGACGCCGACGATGAAGTCCTTTTTCAGAGCGGAAGAATTACAAAACTATAAGCACAACTTTGCGTGTTCTCTCCAAGAGGTAAACAACAAACAGCGAACGTCATGCTACTTGCGCCGAAAATAAGCAAGGTAAAAAGTTTGCCAGCGGTCACAGTAGCTTGTGCTGAACTTTAAAAAACGGGTCCAGCCACTTAGCGAAGGTAGGACCCGAAAAGGGGGGCTGTTGTTCGTCCGCTTCCCCTATCCCCTCCCAGAAAAGAAGAAAAAAACAGCATGAGCTTACCCCCCGCTTCTGCATAGGCTGACCTTGCACACACTACTAAGGGGTCGCAGCATCAGCTCTCGCACTTGACGGCTATTCCCTGTTGCACGATGGGCTACTTCAGCTATCTTCAGCCAAAAATTTTAAATACACCCAGTCAAGGTAGGTGGAGTAAATTTCTACTGTGTTGTTGACCATCGTACGTAGTAATTTATAAGAGTATTTCTGCTTTCTTTAATAGAATAATTATAAAATTGACAAAAAGTAACCTTAGCTACTGCGTTTCCGGCAATAATTCCTAAGCCAAAATGTGCAGCGTGCCAAAAAAATGCCTAAATCTACAGTTTTATTTCAGGTGTTCCGTAGATGATCCTTTCCCTCTTTGAAAAAAAAAATAGCCCGCGAAATACGAAAAACGCCAGTGTGACCATGCGCTGTGCGTGGCGCTATCAGCGCTCTCCAACGTGGGATTCGTGAACACAGTCACGTTCGTTTGATGATGGCGCGAATAATTGGTTTAGGTTTATCGGGGTCTAACGTCCCAAAGCAACTCAGGCTATGAGGGACGCCGTAGTGAAGGCCTCCGGAAATCTGACCAACTGGGGTTCTATACCCTGCACTGACATCGCAGAGTACACGTGACTATAGAACTTCGCCTCCAGCGAAATTCGACCGCCGCGGCCGGGATCGAACCTGCGCCTTTCGGGTCAGCAGCCGAGCGCCATAACCACTGATCCACCGCGGCTGCTCGCTCGCGCGAATGTGACGGCGTGGAAACAACGAAGTGGATGAAGGCGGTAGTATTTAATGTAACACCTGTGCTGCGTTCTTGAGAGGCTGCTCGCGAAGAGCAACCTGGATCGCAGCCCAACCCATTCAACCCAAGACCTTCCGATGGCAGCACCTGCTATAGAAGGGCAATGGTGCATAGCTTGACCACTGCACCACTGTTCCAGGAGAAGACTACCGGGGATCAATGAATGAACAGAATGACCAATGCCGCCTATATGGACGTTAACCCATTATCGCTACACCAACAAATGCCATCCGTGAACACTGGATCTGAACACGGGAACCGAAGTGAAAGCCGGGCTGCCAGCGCACCTAACTTGCATTGGGCCTAACTACGCAAATCAACCATAATTTTTTTTTGTCACTACGCAGGGTTCTGCCTCTTAAAGCAGCGATTTTTCTCGGCCACAGAATACAGATGAATCGGCCGACCTACGGCTAGGAACTCTGCTTTGTTTCTGCCTCCTTATAGCTACAGGGAACTGGCACGCACGCTGTTGTCTCCACTGAATGCGGCGGGGTCGCAGGAGTTACTTTTAATTTTGCTGCCAGCGCCCATTTCATATTTTCATCCCTTGACATTCGTGGCACCATCGAAAGCGGCTTCGTTCATTCCGCGTTTGAAAGCACTCCAGTTGCGGCGCGCAGCACACAATCACTTCAGATTTTTTTCCACATTCGCAAGCTTTCTTTTCAACGCAGGAAATAAAACTAGTCTCTAGAACACATCCAGAAGGGTACTGATGAAGTATACGTTTTTTGGCACGCTCTACACTTCGGTGCCAGAAGTTTTGCCGAGAGCGCAATAGATGAAACTTTTTTTTTTTCATTCTTTAATTATGTATTTCGCCAAAATACAAAAATAAAGTAACTGCCATCAGTGGTCAGCAATATGGTTGAATTTGCCTCCACCAATCTTTCCATGGTGTATTTTAAAATTTCGCTGAATATAGCTGGAGCACCTGGTATTATGGCCTAGCCTTGGAGCTTTGTCAGAGCAGAAACGGGGGGGGGGGGGGGGGGGGGGGCTCGGAAAAGGACAGTGCGCGCATAGCTAGCCTGAAACAGACTAACTCTATCTTCAATAAAAAAAAAAGCACGGGGGAGCGTTCATAGCCGTCCACAATCCGCTTCTTTCGCACACTTCAGAGTGCAGTCAGAATCACCTCTCGCTGGGTTGTCGCGGCCGTCGGTTCTGCGAGTTGTCACACCCCTCCCTCAGTTATGAAGTTTGCTGCGTGCACAGCACTGGGCCGAGAACTGTGCTTGTAGTAGTGCACGGGTTTGCGTACCAGAGCTGACCGGCGAAGATCACGGTGCGAATTGGTGCTCTTGGCTACTGACACTCCGAGGCTTTTGCGGAGTAAAGTGAAACATTTGCAACGGCACAAGGAGAAAGAAAAGAGAAGACAACACACCGCTGTGTCAGGGCTTTTCTTTTCTTTGCCCTTGTGTCGTTGCGCTGTTTCACCATGTCAGACCAACTTGCCCGTCAGTTCACGTTGTTTTGTGGAGGATTCGGAGCTTAATTAACGGCAAAGTGGAGACAGGTACTTTTTTTTCTCTTGTGTCTACTGCAGGAAAAAGCCCCTAGTCGTCTGAAAATACACCACGCGTACTCAGCTGTCGCAGGCGGTCCGTACGCATGCTCCCCAGCGTTCCGTCCTCGAGCTGCACCAGCCAGTAGTGCTCACATTTCTTGTACTTGCGGCATACTAAAAGAAATGTAGCTGTTTCTAACTGCATTAACAGAGAAGGGAAAAAGGGACGTGCAATACAGACGACCTAAATACTGATGAAATTCCTGCGACGGCGCAGGAACGGTATAATCATTACCAAAGCCCCGAACTCTCTGTGGTGGAAAATTAGAAATACTGTGAACTGAAAAGCAGAATTCCGCGGGAGGCAAGAATGAATACTTCAGAATGCACCGCTCGTTATACTTGGAACTATGTTATGAATGTAGTGTGAATTGTCATTTTTTCTCCACAAGGTAGCTTCGCCACTAAGCTCGCGAGTCAAACAAGAACCCAGCTTTTCAGTTACCTTGGAGCAAAGCGTGCGGCAAGCAAGTGCTGAGAATCTGGCTATGGATGGTGAAAGAAGGCGGCACGGATCGCTGAGAAAGAGAAGACACTGAGACAGTTGAGGGGAGTAGGCAAAGGAAAGAAGGGCAAACGGGCACAGAACTGCGTGGCTAGGAACACGGTGTAGCTACGGCATCACAATGACAGTGGCTGTGCACAGTAATGTATTAGAGCCTTTCTTCACCCGATTATGGCACGCACACATAGAACGTTGCCTTACATAAATTGTCGACGTATCCGTTGTTTCCGTATTTTAGTGTGTTGTCTGCGTTTCCTTTCTTTTATTATTTTCTTTTTTTTTCTTTTTTTTTTGGGGGGGGGGGGGGCTCTCGGCTATTGTTTTCCTGACAGTTTGAGATAGCATTACAATGGTAATGATATTACTTTTAGAATCTTCCTGAGGGCTGAAACTCCTCCTTCGCGTTATATTCGTAGTAGGCTCATTTTGAACGATATGTTTAAAATGCAGTGTATTCGCTGTACTTTTCCTAGAGTACACAAAATTCTTGTAATATATGTTCATGTAACGTTTGTTTGTTTCTGAAAATTGTGCTAATTAAAGTCGCATACAGAGGGCAGACAATTCCAAGGCAGGAGAGGATCAGGTTTCGGAGAAATATTAGGAACTGCGTCAATTACGTGCAATTACTGGCGTTTCCGTTCAAAACGGAGAAGTGGTCTGATTGTTTGGGGCTTGTTGGTAAACAGTGTTCGACATGGGCATTTTGAAACTTCTGGATAACAGATATGTTTCGGCAATGAACGGATCTTTAGAACGTATGAGCGCTTGAATATAGTTCTTCTGTCTGCAAGTGCTGGTTCATTAGTTTCTATGTTCAGACTGTTTATGGGTGACGTCCTGCATGCACCATTTAAAAGACGCTGACCTAAAATGTGTACTGGGTGCAGTCGTTTCGAGAATGCCGTTCTTGCTGAACCATACACTATGCAATCATAGACTAAGCAGGAGCGTACAACAGAACGATAAATTTGTGAAAGGCATGCCCTATCAGAACCCCAGTGTTTGCGTGAAAGGACTTTGAGCTTGTTCAGAGATTAGGAAGCTTTCTTATGTTGCGGAAGCAACACTAAGCTAGGTGTGAGCGATATGTATATGAGGCTGTTAAGCGTTCGCACTTCTTTCTGACGAAGACCGGTCACGCGGCCGAAGCGTCATTAAATTGTTCTAAGCTACAAACGTCTTCATATATATATACATGTACATATATATATATATATATATATATATATATATATATATATAAGGCTGCTACGGCTTCATATTTAGTCTTGAGTAAAAGCTCAGAAGCTGGAACGTCATTTTTTACTATGACGTGCAACGCCACCGGAGAGCCGGCTTGTCATCTCTTGATCACGACGAAATACTTTATATTTCTTGAGAATATTTGTGCGTTGGGGACCTAAGCTTGTTTCCTGTATATACAAGGCAACAGGTGAGAATGTGGCTAGAATGTCTTTTATGTCATTTAAGTTATTTAATAGTCTTCTACAATTCCAGTGTATTAGGAATGACATATTCCAGGGTATAAGGAATGACATGATGAATTTTGGGGGGATGTATTTTGGAAGTTGAGATCCCCATTGCTTCGGGGCCCGTTATTGGGATTTTTTTCCTTTTCTCGTTCAAGAGAACTCCGCCGCAGCGGAGGTGAGCTCGGCGCTACGTCCATCACCTCAATAGAGGTTCTGGAGGCCCGCGGAGAGTCCATCGGGGAGCGGTTTGTAGGCCTCTCCCGAATGGGAGAAGCCTGGCGGGGGCCGACCCAGAGGCCGGCTGTCCCTTTTACGAGAGCGGCAGGGCAGCTTTCGCTACGTCTGCCCGGTGCGCGGATGACCCTGCCTCAGGCTCACAATGCGTGTCCTGGGCAGGTGCCGAAACCTGGCGTGGTGCACCGCCCCGTCGCACCACATCGACGAAATTTGTACTTGCTGCGAACAAGAACATGACGGCGCGAGGTGGGCCCCCCTTTCTCCACTGTCGTGACGTCATCGTGTCACGTGGTGTGGCGTCATGTATTACGTGATTTGGAGGCGCAAAACCACAGCGACGGCGCGAGGTGGGCCCCCGTTTCTCCACTGCCGTGACGTCATCGTGTCACGTGGTGTGACGTCATGTATCACGTGATTTGGAGGCGCACAACCACAGCGACGGCGCGAGGTGGGCCCCCGTTTCTCTACTGTCGTGACGTCATCGTGTCACGTGGTTTGACGTCATGTATCACGTGATTTGGAGGCGCATAACCACGGTGAAGGGCTGAAGTGGTAGCTAAAGTAGTATGCTTCGCATAAAAGCGAAAGCGAAGCCGCCACGTGACTGCCTGAAAGGCACTCCACGCGTTACTTGGCTCCTCCTACCTTCAGCGGTGAGTAACCCTCGCCGCCTGGGAAGAGGAAAAAGTAAGTAAGAGAGGAGAAGACAGAACAGTTGTGACAAAGAAGATAGGAAAGTGAAAGATGGAGAGGAGGAAAATGAAAGTGAGAATGTAGCTCTTAACACACAATTCCGCGAAAAACGATGGGGTGTTTCAAAGGATAGTTAAATGAAAGGCTGATGCAAAGCTACGTTTCAGCGGATGATGGGCCTGGGGACAACAAACCTCGTGAATGTGTCACTGCATCGGCGGAGGCGGAGAGGCGGGTGCAGCGACGTCCCCAAACGAGTGCCGAGTGCGGTGAGAGGAAAAGTGGCGCCGAAAGCGAACGTGCGTCATCGAACGATCCAACACGTCGTGCCAAGTAAATCAGAAAGCAAGGCGGTCTCTGACGTTCATTAGCTGATTCTAGAGCTTGTTCGACGGCACGTGAGCTGCACGCAAGTCTGATCTTAAAAACACTAGAGAAAGCGCTTCCCCGGTGCCGTGCACCTATGGAATGCCTGCTCGCGTCGAAACGTCCTACGATCAGTGGTCGCTGGATTCCTAACTTGCTCTTGTATGTTCGTTACAAAGTGGCTCGGATAACCGTTGGCTGAAAGTTACTGGCGCACTCTTCTGAAGTCATTTAGCAGGTCTTCTTGCTCCTTGCAGACTCATGTCGCACGTTTAGTGAGCGAGGCGACGACGGAGGTTGTGCGCGCAACCAGATGGTTTGAAATAAAATCCAAGTACCGGGCGGTGTTCGTAGGCTTCCTATACGCCGAGAACGAGAGGCAGTTGTTGCCTTTTCACTCCAAGAAGGGAGGCGGTTTTCTTGCTCAAATTCAAACCGTGCTCTTGGTCCAAGCCTGGTCCAACACTGTTCACCACAACGACTCTTTTTTCCGTAAAATTCAAAAGCAGCTGACGTCATACCTGTAGAAGAAATTGGGCGTCGAAGTGAAGGTTTCCAGCACTTTTTCTCCAGCTACGAGGTTTGCAGTGGTGCAGTGGTGACGTAGCGCCCGGGAAGCGTAGGATACAGTGGCGCCATCTAGCGACAGCAAGTCAAAGCTTCTGAACTGTGTGCTGAGGAAACTTTTTCCTCTTTTATTAATGGCAGTGGTGGTTGTATTCGAAGGCTTTGTTTATTTTTTAATGTAAATCAATTGAATCAAATGAAAATATAAATTCTAGCGCAAAGTTGGAGAAGTACTTTACCAGAGGTCGTTGCTATGACGACAGTGTACGCCGTAGCTAGTTAGGCTTGACATCAAGAAATTCTTAGATTTATCCAAAAAACGATGACTATTTGTCATCTACATCATTACGGAGGGGTGAGAATGCACAAAATAAAAGTGAATACAACCGTTTAGAGCGAGCTATCGCGTCGAAAAATGCAGCGGCGATGCAGTATTTGGTCCGAAGCGGGCGTGCAGGGCGCCGCCCTGTTGCCAACGTTAACCACGCAAGCCACGCAAGCCACGCAAGCAACGCAACGCAAAGTCCGCTGGCTTGCGTACGTACGCAAGACGCACGGATCGCGCTTGCGTTCTGCGCATGCGCACTACGGTCCCCGCAAGCTCCTTGCGTACGCTAAGCCCTTGCGGACGCACAGCTAGAACTGTCTTGTTGCCAGGACGGGTGGCACTGCGCGCAAGGTGCGCGCATCGCGGAATAGCGGGTCCAGAGTGCGCATGCGCAGAACGCTAACGGGGAAATAGCGTTAGCGTACGCATTTCAGAATTTAGCGTTGCGGCAGTTGCGGCTTTTGAGCCCTTAGCGTGGAAACATGGCGGCGTCCTTTCAAGCGACAGGCGCCCGCTTCAGCCCATTAAGCAGCTCTTGCGATTCCGGTCGGCATGTTTACCGGCAACTACTGGTGTTTTTGCTTTTCGCTATGACTTACCTTGCTTCGACGATAAAGTTTAAGCAGCAATTCAGCCCAGTTTTTGAGATACGCTCTCAATTCTGGAGCGCGCAAGCCTAATGGAACCTCAAGCTGCACTGCTACCGTCTGCAACGGTAGCAGAAACCTAGCAAAAACGACTGGAACGCGACAAAATAGATTTAGCGGTTTTTCGCGGTGTTTTATGGACTTAAATTATGTAAAGAGAGTTTATATTAAATTTACAAAAGTTTTTTGAACATTAGACCTTATATGATGGCAAATATTCTTGCTCCAACGGCTTGTAGTTAACATTGTCTTTACTAGAAGGGGCCACTGTTTTACGTTTTTATTTCAATTTAGGGGTCATTTTGCAGACGAAAATGAACGATTCACTCATAATTCGTTTTTAAAAACTCGGTAATATTATACCTTGCCAAGTTAGCGGCAATGTCCACCATTTTAGAAGGACCGTTGACATCCATGTCAAGCAGATGGCGTTTAGCGTTTTCAAAACGCTACACTAAAACTGTCTGTGGGGATAAGTTGCTTGCGGGACGCTAACGTAATTTCCCTTAGGTCCGCTATCACGCTAAAGCTATACTAAAACTCTCTACTAAGTGTGTCGCCGTGCAAATGAAGTCTCGCGGTGCGGGTAAATGTAAGCATGCTGCTTCTCCTGCTACGCAGCGACGAAGACTGCCTGCGAAGATAGAATCGCAGCCGGCAAGGTCAAAGGCTTTCGCCTTGCCGCATTTAAGATTAGCAAAGTGGTCCCATAATTTTTTGCGTCTCTCCTAGCATATGCTGAGCTAAAAGTGAGAATGCGCCTGCGTTTAGCGTACGTAAGCATGCATACGCTTATGGTACGTAGACAGCGCAAATCTCGCATTCAGTTTCACCCAGCCGCAGTTACCTTAACATCCCTACTTTAAAGTGGGTTTCCTGTGATCGTCGAGTGGCCTCTGGTAGACTGCACTCTAGCTAGGTTTGTCTCGATGCAGCGCTGCCGTCGAGGCCATAGAGCTATATTTTTTACTTTACACCCTAACTTTAGCTAGCAGGCAATGATATCTGGTGTACTTTCAGCGCACTACTTTAGCCACTACATGGCATCCGAGATTTTCTACGGCGCTGCGGGTGATCTCGGAGGCCATGGGCACTAGCGTCTCGGCATCGCTTTTTTACGAAGGGTGTGTAAGGCCTTTCACCATGGCCGATCAAGCTTGATTGCTGTAGGTAATCAAAGCGCTTTACGTCTCGTGTGTGGGATTCCACCCTTAGTCGCCACAAGTTCCCGAAGATGCGCCTCTGCTGGTTAAAAGGCGCGAGGGCGAGGCAAGGCACGACGGCACGAAGCGCCTCAATGCCCTTCATCTTTTTTTCTCGTCCTGAAGAACCAGCGTAAATTTCAACTCAAATTGAAACAGTTAGCAAAGTTGGTGTGCTGTGGTGCCGAATCGCGTGCTGCCCCTGTCTTTCATGCTGCATGTTTTCTCGATACGAATTCCAGGAAGTCTTACAAGACGCCACCCCGTCAGCAGCGAAAATAACTTCCGTTCCATTTTTTTCTGGTTTGGTTTGGTTTATGGGGTTTAACGTCCCAAAGCGACTAAGGCTAAGGTTTTTTCTGGTACAGCCAGGTTTTTACAGATCACGCATCCTGCACAGAACCATACATTCAATGCTAGTGCGCATTTGCTCGCCATGTCGTGAGAATTAAACCTCAGGCATTCGTTGGGTGCGCCTAGAATCTTATCAGGCACCTAAAATAATTATCATCATATAGATTTAGCATCACCTATAATTATTTTTTTACACTTCGAATTGTTCACTGCTCTTTTTTGAATGTAATTTCAATTGTTTTCTTCCATTATTCATAAACCACAGAGTGATCGGGAACACTTGCAGTTTCAATAGCAGGGGAAAAAAAATCGCTGCACGCGGCAGCATCCACCGACACCGAGGAGGACGACGGCCACGCGATTCCGCAGGTCACGCGCATTCGCGAGCAGGTCGGAATCTCGCCGGTGCTGTGTAGGCTTCGCCTAAGTGCCAGCCGAATTCCTGTGGCACGTTTCCAGCAGAATGCCATGGGTGCCGCGCCATCCGTGACGTGTCCTTTATGAGAAGGCGGCGGGTGAAAGTCTCGCTACAAGACCGCCACCTACCAGTACCCGGACCGGGTAAGCGACAAGACACAGGAGAAATCCTGGTCGCGGCGGCGCATTTCGATGGAGGCGAAATTCAAAAACGCCTGGTAGCTGTGCGACGTCGCTGCACATTCAAGAACCACAGGTGGTCGGAATTAATCCGGTGTCCGCCAACTCATAGCCCGTGTGAAGCTTCGGGATGTTAAACCCCACATAGCGTATGCCGTACCAGCCATTCTGCGAGATTCGATAGATGCTGTTGACAGACACGCGCCGCGACTGGTATTCGCAGTCTGATACGTGCGATCACTTTGAAGAGCTACGTCGAATATCAGCCCCTGCGAGTGACCTATGTGAATGCTCAGGTCTACGTGAGTCAGTTGACGGTTGCAAGGCATTGGTTATTTTACCGATATGTACAGGTATTTGGAGCAATCCTCCTGGAATAAGTCGGGGCCGGCGGCGCAGCACCAGTGCGTCTGAAATAATAGGGTTTTATAATAGGGTGACCCTATGTGCATGCGCTTAGGGTTAGGGGAACGGTCACGGATGGTTGTTTCGCGTTGCCTGAAGGCAGCGCCATAACGGCGGGAAAGAGAAGCTTTCAGAACAAATCAGTTAAAATATATGCTGCATTTTTTGATTTTGTAAACAAAACGACACGTAAACTGTTGTACTTACCAATTACTACATAGGCAATGTGAAAAATGATGCAAATTTTTGTTTATAATGCGGACATGTTCTATCCGAGCCAAGGCTATCCGCACAGGAAGTTGCCGCCGCTAACAGCTGATTGCATGGAGGAAGGAAAACTTTCCTTCTTTCCTTCCTCCATGGCTGATTGCCTCGCTGGGGGTGTCTTGCTTTTTGTGCATAAGTTCTGTGCCCGCTTTGGCGCTAGCTGTACAAGAAAAGCTTTTCACATTTTTTTTATCGTTTGGCACGCAGCGCCATCTCGGGCGGAACCCGCAATGGTAACTCTCGCAAATGTAATTATTTTCAGCTTTCTTTACGTCCGCGGGAGTAAAACATACTGCGTAAATAAGTGTGTTACCGGTATGCCAATTCTTCGTGACTTCTTTTTAGTACCAAAATTGCAAACCTGTTTGAGGAGATCAGTAGTTCGAACCCCCTGCGCTTTCTGACGTCAATCGACGCGTACCCGCTAAGCCAAGCAGCTTTGTAAACACGAAAGCAATCTGAAAATTTGGTGTGTTCTGTCGTTAAAATTTTGTGGTTCAGGCAACTTCAGCCAAAGCGAAAACTTCGTGCGCCTTTAGCGGCAACGACGAATCTGTGATGAAGCGAGAGGTCCCGCTGCGACGGGCACAGCCATGTTGACCGAACATAAAGCGGCGTTGGGGCGGACGCTATTTCGCCGACTTAGCGTCAGCGTGGCCCGCTCACCTAAACACTCAAAGGCCGTTAGCGTTCTGCGCATGCGCAGTAGCGTCCCACTATTCCCCTGTGCCCCAAAGTGATAGGGTGACCACATGCTAAAACTCTCTAATCTGTAGTAAACAGACTTCACACCATAGTTACCGTGCCGGGAAAACTGCCCCGGAGCCTTTATTGATGCTTGCTATATCGCTCCCGCTCCAGGAGACACGAGAGAGCATGTGGGGCGCAGCATGTCATACAGTGCCACCTACACTACATCCCCCATTCTCCAAGGAATCACTCCACAAGTCCAGTTTTCTAGGGAGAACTATTCTACAACCATACCGCATGCACGGAGGATCAGGACAGCGCGAGGTCTGAACGGTCATACAGGGTGATGCTGGTTCTGGTGCCTCTTGAATGTGCTTGGGTGTTTCCTGCTTCAGAATATCCATGGCAGTCTCCTATCCTCCATGAGTCAATGACGCAGACACCCATAAGGCACCAGATGATGCCAGTTTCCGACCAGGACTCCTCCTGTCGTCTCCACGACGTAGCTGCAATGCCATTGGCTAGGGCTCAGCACCCTCGCAGCACACTGGACGACTGTCACCCATACGTCCTGACCCGGTCGCAGATCCGGAAGGCTTCTGACTCCGTGATGATGCTTCATTAAAACACTCTCCGGGGCATGTTGGTTCATAGCTGGCAAGAATAGAAGCGCAACAAGACGACACAAAGAAGGGGGGAAAACGACAGTAGCGCCTGTTTTGTCGTTTTTCCTCCTTCTTTGTGTCGTCTTGTTGCGCTTTTATTCCTGCCAGCCGTGATGGTGACGGAAGTCTGTTGTCTGTCTCTGCCATGCAGCTGTAACACGTTCACGGACCACAGCTGTGTCGGGCCACTGTGGTTCGAACTTTCAGGCTTTGGCAGCGTGGTCTGGAGGCATCTCTCCATCAGCAGCTGAGGCGGGCTAAAGCCAGTTGTTCCTGGTGCGTCTCGATAAACGAGCAAGGCCATGTAGCGGTCATCATTCTTACACCACAGTTCTTTTACCGTATGCAGAGTGCATTCGACTTCCCTACTTGACTGAGGAAATGCTGGGCTGCTGGTGCGGTGAGCAAATCCATATTCTCCTGCGAAGTCTGCAAACTCGCGAGACGAAAACTGCAGATCGTTATCGGTACACGACACCTCCGGAATACCAAAGCGAACGAAGACTTCGTAACACAACAATGACTGCCTTACTTGAAATCCCTCGCAGCGTCAGCACTTCGGGAAAGTGAGAGAAATACTCTACCACAGCCAAGAAGTTTTGACCCTCGTAATGGAAGAGGTCTGTGCCGACCTCCTGCTATGGGAGTCCCGGTGTTGTCGTTGGCAACATAGGCTCAGCACGTTGCTGTCTCACCATCGCGCACTGCTTACAAGCTTCAACAACTTCCTTGATCCTGCGGGCGAGTCCAAGCCACCAAACAGATTCCTGGGCCCTTGCTTTCGGTTTGGTTTGGTTTGGTTTATGGTGTTTAACGTCCCAAAGCGACTAAGGCTATGAGAGACACCGTAGTGGAGGGCTCCGAAAATTTCGACAACCTGGGGTTCTTTAACGTGCACTGACATCGCACAGTACACGGGCCTCGAATTTCTCCTCCAAAGAAATTCAGCCGCCGTGGCCGGGATCGAACCCGCGTCTTTCGGGCCAGCAGCCGAGCACCATAGCCACTGAGCCACCGCGGCGGCCCCTTGCTTTCAAGCTGACCACAGCTGGGTGTCCTTCATGAATCAACTGCCGGACATCAGCATGAAGAGCAGTCGGAACAGCACCTCTTCCGGCCTTTAGCAGGAGAGCATCAGCGAGGGTGAACTCGGCCCGGTACTTCCAATATGGCGCGAAATCCTCTAGGAGTTTTACTTTGCTGGCCAACCATGGTCACAGACCCTGGCCAAAGCAGAACATATCCTGTCCATTGCTTGGTGCTTTCGGATGGTTTCCAGGTTTACAGGCATAGATTCTTGTACTGCATCTACGAAGAAAGCAGTGTACTGCTCGACAGAGTTAATCTGCAAATTCTCTTGATATAGAAGCGGAGCTCTTGACAGCGTGTGTTGGCTGTGGCCAGTAGCTGGCCAGGAACATAGCTGATGCTATACTAATATCGCGTAAGTTTAAGCCGCAGACGCTGTACTCTGGGCGGCAAAAGGTCAACATCCATTATGCCCAAAAGAGCTGCAAGTTTCTTAGTTTTTTCAGCAGTACAAAAACGAGGACACAGAAAGAAAGAAGTACACACGACGGGCGCTGACTCCAACTAACTCAAGGTCAAGATCACGGTCAGACACAGATGTCTTTGCTGGTGTTACCGCCCTAGAACCGATTTTTTAACCTTTGATTCGGCACAGTCAAAAACGGTCACGAGAGCTATTGCGACCCTTTCCCTGCAATCCGTCCTCCTGAAGTCATGCCCTCACATGATGCAGACAAGCCTTCAGGGCGAGGTAGCTATACTGCGCAAAGTATGGTTCCCTGACCACGTATTGACAGTCGTGACCGAGACACTTGTAGAAATTTAAAGGGAGACCAAAGAAAGCCAGGAGACAACAGCGTAACAGCGCCAAGCCAGTGGTTATCCCCTACATTCATAGGGTCTCCCACAACCTGAAAAGGGTTGGCAACAAGCACGGTGTGCCGCTGGTCTTTTCTAGGCTAATTTGGCCAAGATGTGCCCCAAGGCCAGCAGTTGCAGCCCTGACAGTTCCGGCTGCGGGACGAAGCACACAAAGCCGTACATGCGCTGTGCCACGGGTGTGGTATATGAAATCCCCCTTAAATGTGGCAAAATATATGTCGGGCAGACTGGCCGCTGTGTGAACGAACGTGCCAGGGAACATAAACGTTCACTTGGCGACGTTTCCGTCTCATTTGAAAATCTACCCGCCCACTGCCACTCCTGCAAAGATGAACGATCAAAACTGTGACGCACGACTTGAGCGTATCAAAATTCTAAGCAGTAGTAAAGACAGATTAGCAAGCGAATTGTCCAAAGCATTTTTTATCAAACAAAGGCGGCGACACGTGTGTCAGCGCCACATCAGTCTCCCTGCAAGAGAGCCAATATCGATAATTGAATAGATGACAGCATGTAGTCTGTACTCTCTAACCTACCGGAAATTTCCCAACTGCATGCGCTCTGGTCCTTCATTGTGTATAAATGTTGAATGTGTCAGCTTCATTTAAGTTAGTTGGAGTCAGCGCCCATCCTGCGTACTTCTTTCTTTCTGCGTCCTTGTTTTTGTAGTGCTGAAAAAATTTCCAAGAAACCACGCTTCACGAACTAGCCCCACAACGTGTTCTGTTAAGTAGAGCTGTAAGTGGTTGATCAGTCTCTACTATAAACTGCAGGCTTCTTACCAACTCATCGCAACGTTGCATAGCCCATGTCACTGCAAGGGCTTCCATCTCTGTCTGGCTATACCTTTGTTCAGCTGCAGTCAGCGAACGAGATGCAAAGGCGACGGCGCGCCTTTCACCTGAGGGTTGGTCTTGCATGAGGACGGCATCCAGTCCGTAGGAGCTTGAGTCTGCAGAGATCACTGTGTGGCGCTCCGGATGACAGCCGGCCAATGCAGACGTCTGAGGAAAGCATGTTCTTCACCTTTTCAAAGGTGACTTGCTGAGGTACATCCAATGACCAAGTGGACTTCTTGCACAACAGCTCCCGAATTTGGCCCACGATATCAGACAGGTGAGTCAGGAACCTTGCAACGTTGTTTACCATGCCTTGAAACCTGCGGACACCCCCAACATCAGTGGGTGGCTCCATTTTCTTGACAGCTTCAGCTTTTGTCGGATCTGGCGAAATACCATTTGCTGACATTACTCCCAGAAAGTCACCACGTGATACTTCGAACTTGCACTTTTCCTTGTTCAAAGTGAGTCCATCTTTCCTAAGGCGGTCGAACACTTCGGCCAGTCTTTTGTCATGCTCCTTGCGATCGCTGCAGAACACTAACAAATCATAGATCATGTTGACCACTTCCTCTTGCCCTTCAAGAATATATGACATCTGTCTCTGAAAGTACTTAGGTGCAGAAGTTATTCCAAACGCGAGTCGACAAAAACAATAGCGCCCAGAAGGTGCTATAAAGGTTGTCAGTTCTTGGCTTTCCTCTGCCAGCTTCACTTGGTGGAAACTGGAGGTAGCATCCAGCTTTGAGAACACCTTCGCATTTCCCAGCAAACCCAGAACCTCTTCAACCATTCGGAGCACGTGCCGCTCTCGGAGAACGACTTTGTTGAGTTTCGTCAGGTCAACGCACAGACGATAGTTAGCAGATGGTTTAGGCACCACCACTAGACCAGCAGATCATGGCATAGGAGTTGTGACCTTGCGTATAACGCCATGTGCTTCCATTCTGTCGAGTTCAGACTTAACTACCTGTTGGAGAGGGGATCGGGATTCTCCTTGCAACGTTGAGTGAATATGGCACCGCATCTGGCTGTACACGAATAGTATAAGGTTCACGAAGTTCACCCAGACCCCCGAACAATTGCTGTGCGTTGCTCTTAGAGAAAGGACAGTCTCCGTTTTTTTTCTCTCTGTCGCTGACGACATCCGACTGCTTGAATAGCGAGGAACCCTAGTAACGGTACAAGCTGAGAACGCACCACATGCACTTTCTGCATGGATGACTTACATTTACACTTCAGAGTAGCTGTGAACGTCCCCAGGACAACAAGTGGTTGACCATCCGGACCCGGCCCATGAGCTCACCTTCTTGCGCTTCAAGACGCGACGGCAATCCGGCGAACGTACCGGGTACTACGGAGACTTCAGCACCGCTATCCACCTTTAAATTCAGCCGGGTGCCATTCACCTGCACCTCGATGTACTTCGTGATGGGGCGCTGTGCTGTCACAGCATGCAGTTCTACGGCGCTCGCAGAAGGTTTCTGTCGTTTTTCAACGAAGAACGCTCCTTTTTAAGACAGACGCTTTCGAAGTGACCGTTCTTGGAGCAGAAATTGCAAACTGAGCGACGAGCAGGGCACTCGGTGCACGGATGTGGACCACGGCCGCAAAAGGGGCACTTGCTTCTTCCGAGCTGCCTCCGATTTCTTTTGCGAAAGCGAGCCGCGTCAACTGCAAGTGGCGACAACGAATCCCCACCGTCGCGAGCTTGTCGCTCGTTTTCAGCGTCTTCATACTTTCTGGCGTGTGCGAGAGCTTGCAGTGTAATCTGCGGGTTTCAACAAAGTTGGTCGGAGAGCTTCCGAGCTTCCAATCGGTCAGCCCAACCACAAACCAGTCGCGTACAAGTCTCGCTTCGACTTCCGCTGCTGGATAGTTGCAACGTGTCACCAACGTTTTGAGAGCAGTGAAAAACGCGTCAATTGCATCCCCCGCCTGCTGGGTGCAGTGATGAAAGCGAGCCGACTCGTACAATCCGTTGAGCGGGTGTACGAAATGATCAGTGAAAGCTTTTTTTACGGCTGCGACGTTCTTGCAGTCGGCTTCCCCGAGCGTGGTCGACGCGAGAATCTCGCGTGCCCTCGGTCCCATGCAGTAAAGCATCGAGCGTACCTGGACTTCGGGAAGTGCTGCGTAGAGTCCTGTAGCGAACGCGTAGTCCTCGAATTGCCAAAGCCACGCAAGCCAGGCACCTGGGTTGCCTGGGTTTTCAAAGTCAAACGGCGGTGGTGCATGACGCTGAGCTAAGCCTTGGACTATGGGCGGAGCTGTCGTTGCGGCAACCGCTGGTGCCGGGAGGTCGATTCTTGTATCTTCGTTCATGACGGCCACTAAGCAGCAGTAGCCTAGACGTGCGGGGAACCACTTAATGGAATTGGAGTCTTCACAGAAACTTACGTTGCTGCCACTTCTGACGCCATGCAGCACACGTCACATCATGTTTACCGTGGCTACAGTAGCACTGTACCGTGGCGGGAAAACTGCCATTAGTGTTCCCACCTCTGTTTTCTTGCATTTCGTCAAAATATTTTCGAAAAACACCAAAATATTCGCTGATATGCACTGCGATGCCAGATGCAAAAAATACTTGCACTGCGTCTTTTGTTGGCTTGGAAATGCAAACAAATGTAGCGATCCAGTGTCAGAACTATGATCACAACAAGTGGTTAAGCAAAAACGACACCAGAATGCGCAGCGTCGTTTGAAGCGGCGTCTGCTTGTGTGCGTATCATCACCAGTCATGACCATAAGGTCAAAGAATAGGCGTCATATTGTATCCCGCAACTGTGGCTAGCAGTCAAGCGTCCAGTCACATTATTTTTTGAGAAACATTCGTTTGGAGCATCCGGGTAGATCGTACCGCATCCTTTTGCACCTGCTGCGTCATCAGCGAGCGTTCCTGCCAGTAATTTTGTTTAAAGGCGAGAGTGAAGAAAAACTTAAGTAGGCTGTAAGGTAATTCAATTCTCCTCAAATGCACAGTCCGCAAGAACCTGTGCAAACAGTCCTCCACAAGGTGCCATTCTTCATGGATTTATTGCATATAAACATTAGGAGATAGCAACAAGGGTTACCAAGTACATCAATCACATTGCTTGAGTAATTACAAGAAAAAAACATGAGGAGAGTGTAAATATGTTCGGACTAGTAACGAATAGCCCAAAGCAACTTTATGCGAGCGTTGAAGCAAAGCCACGGAAAAACTGTGTGACGTCAAACACAAATGCATCAGCATCTTCATCTCCGTTATCCACCTGCAAGGTAAAGTAGCTTACACGTAGCACTTCCGGAAGTTGATGGTTCACTCTGTCCACTGTAACTGGTATCGTTTCGAATGAGTCGGGTAACTTTTTCTGGAAGTTGGTAGTGAAAACATCATTTAACTTGCCTCTTCGGCCCCGCTCTGATCACCAAAATGGCGTCGAATGTATCTGGCGCGAGCCTGTTTCGCAGTTTTGTCTTGAGCAAGTTCATATGGCTGAACGATCTTTCAACTTCCGCTTTCGAGTAAGGTAGGACCAGCATTCAGACAGCAAAGTCCGCTAGTTCGCTGAAGATGTTCTCGCCAGAAGAGTCTCTCCAATTTTTACTTCGCAGTTGAGGTATTCGTTCATGCGACAGTCGCACTGCTCTTCGATTGGCTGGAGGTACACCTACCGCTTCCATCAGTGGGACTGACAGGCTTCAGTACACACAAGGCTTTTTCTACTGGCAACTTTTTTTAACGTTTCAATGTTGTTAGGAAGCCTCTGCCGTATCTGCTCGATGAGAGAAACCAAGAACTTTATCCATCTCTGTCTTAACATGTCCTCGTCTTCTGTACTAAAGCCCGCTTTATCCATTTCTTGTATGGGCTTTTCGAACAAGTAGCCCAAGTACGGTTTTTTGGTCTTTGGTCTTCAATGCGTCGACGTGTTCAGTTGGAAGCACCACTTTTTTGGTTAGGGTAGACAAAAGTGACACGAGGTCTTCCAGCAGCTTTGTCTGGTCCACACTATTCGCTTCAAAAGACTTGCGCACTCTTTGTATTTCCACGAGTATTGGCTTTAGAAATAGCAAATAAGCTTTGTTCGCGTCGTCACACTACATGGAGTGAAGCACTTCCGCGCCATAGCATTTTTCCGTCATCCTAAATACTTGGAAGTGCGTCTTCAGCTCTTCCCACTGGTCCAGCACTCGTTCCACTGCTATCGTGATAGTAAGCCATCTAGTCGAGCAAGCATCTTCAAAGGCGCTTCTCCGATGTTAAGCTAGAGACCAAAAAGTTTCTTGTACGCTTGCAGCCGTTATGAGGACCTAGTAAACCAACTGTGAGTTTCGTTCACAAGGTAATCTAAGCTTCTTGGGAGTCTCCCACACCGGCTGATGTCGCCAGCTGGAACGAATGGCAGACGCAGCGAATCAAAACCAAATGGGGAGCATATGAACGTTGAGCTGTTGATAGACACCGCTGTTTACGCCTGTCCTAAAGCTCGCGTTGTCTGTCCCGATACCAACAAGATTTTCCAATTTCAGACTGTGATCGTCCAGTGCACATTCCGCATGCTCTCAACAATGCTGCGCACATCGCATGTTTTTAGCACGCACAGGGACATGAATTTTTTACAATTGACGAGACTGCTTCACTGTGGTAAATGACACATATTGACAAATACTTTGTTACTGACATGTCAGTTTATTCGTCAACAATGATGCTGCATTTGCTGTTGCCAATGTCAGATGAAAGGCCCTCTTTAACGTGCGGCTACAAAACATTTTTAAGCACTGCAGCGCATTTTGTCCTCTTCATTAGGTAGCCTTTGGGAGCCGCAATGCCTGGGAATAATTTCTTAATAATGCTGCAGTGTTCAGCTATAAACAACACCGCCCTACCCTCTTCTGTACTCGCTGCATCGATCGCTTTCCGTTCTTTTCGGGATGGTAATCGGCTTTTGCGACGGGTCTAATATGCTAGCAGCATTCTGCTGCTTTTTTGTATCTTCGTGCGCCCTCAGGTCGTTGTATTTGGATCCAAGTTGCCACCGGCAGAATTTACGTTCGGCAACCTTCAATTCTTTGGGTGCTGTCTTCCAGAGAAGCCAGCTGCACAGATCCGGGTCTTTAAGCGTCTCGAAACTTTCGAGCGTACTTCACTTTTGGCGCTCTTGGCATGATAATCTCCCGTGCACGTACGCACCGTCTGGGATATGTTATATTTTCTGGCGTAGCGCCGCAGACAATGCTGATATACCAAGCGGACTGATTTATTCTGCACGGAAGCAAGGGATGGAGGAAGCACTGCGAGAAGGCGTTCAAAGCGTAGAGAGACACTTTGAATGCTGTCGCAGAGGTAACCTGCGAGGTAGGGTAGCAACAGTGATCGAGTCGCCTATGCGCCGGCGGCGTGTCGCTTTTCGCCGCGCCTCGCAGGGTCATGCATGGCATCAGTTTACACCCTACAGCAGCCAGGTGCGAAGAGGCGCAGACTACGAATCTCTCCGTGGGCTTCTTCGAGGCAAATGCCAACTGGCCAGCCAACGAGCAGGCAGCCGGCGCCGCTGCTAGATTCCCTTCCACGCACGTAACCGGCGGGCCACTTTTTTTTTACTAAAGCCCGATGACAATTTCTCATTTTGTTCAGATCCACTGCAAATGCGCTTAAATAACGTGAAATCCGCTAAAACAATGAGACCCACCTACTAAAGATTCAAAATCCGCAAAGAAATCTGCTAGCCGCTCGACAAATATTTTTCCCGCCAAGAGGCAACAAAAGTCGCTCAATTTAGCGAAAAAACAGCTAAAATGGAAACACTGCCTCCTTTCGAGCTTTGAATCCAAAGAGTTAATATTTGATTCACACTTGCTATACGCTCCCCCTTAAGGAGGCATAATAAAAAAAACATGTAGGATGCGGTATGTCATACAGCGCCACCTACATTACATAATCCAAGTTGCGAAATTATCAGGCCTGCGCTACGAATAGTCAGTTTGTCAGATTTTATTCGCAATGGTGTGATTATTAATTTTTTCCCAATTTCTACCTGTTTATTGCATGCGCCTCATAACCGTCGCGACGGCTCATTTTGTTTGCTACTGGCGTTCCGCTAAATGGGCCCTAGGTTGCGCGTGTTCGAGCCGGACCACAGCGGCCGCGTTTCGATGAAGACGACATTCTTTGTGTAGCGACACTTCTCTGCACCCCGGATGCGGACGTGTGCCAAAGATGACTGTGAAGCCGAGGCAGTCGAAATCCGGAGCTGCCCATCACAGCGTGGCTTACATCCGCTCCCTCGGCTTTGGCACGGAAGTACCCACTGTATTAAATTTTCCATGGCTTTAAAGATAATCCATGTTCAGCTTCACCTAGTTAACGCTAATCCATCTTTCACGACACCTCATTGCAATATGATGAAGATACGCACACCTGGCATAATGAAACGTATTACACCACCTAGGTCTAGCGCGAACTTTGATTTCCGTGGAGGAAACTACGGGACCCTGCCGACTTTCGAAGTGTCTACGCGCTACCAGCTGTCTCTAAACAAAAAAAGACGAGTGTTGAACTCGTCGATTCCGCGAGAACTGAGAACATCGAACATGCAAACTTTCTCTCACCCCGTGTTTTTCTGAAAGGCTGATTTTCATTCCTTTGAAGTAATAAAACAGTGACCGCTTTCTTTGGTGGCCAATGTCATTGAGCTGTATGCCCAATATACCGGGTGTTTTTTTTTGGTCCAAAATTTTTAAGGAGTAAATTGCTTTAGATTTATTTTACCACTGGGGCTATCCTGGAGGCTATGGCGGGCGCCAGGCAAGAGGAAAACTTTTTTGTTTAGTTAGCTGATTAACTAAATATGTTAATAAACTTTTCTTATTTTAATTTTAAGGCTTTTGTTGTATTCGCAAAATTGGAAATCATCCTCCAAACAGTCCAACCGAGAAAAAACAATTTTAATTGAAATTTTTCACGCACGTTACGAGGCGTGAAAAAGTCACCCTGGTAGGTATCTTCACACAATAACTCAGCGGCGGTGAGCGCTTCTCACGTAGTTCGCTCCGCCCTGCGCTTTGCGTCACACGGCTGATATCACCTGAAGCACGGACGGGCGGTCTGCGCTATCGCTGCTTGTTTCGCTCCGCGGCCTCACGGAATGCCGCGTTGGAACAAAAACGCATTGACACAAAGCGCAGGGCGGAGCGAGCTGCGTCACAGGTGCTCACAGATGCTGTGCTAAGGTGTGAAGCTGCCTACCAGGGTGACTTTTTCCCGCTTCGTAACGCGCGCAAAAAATTTTTTCATTAAATTTTTTTTTCTTGGCTGGACTGTTTGGAAGACGATCTCCAATTCTGCTACTACAAATTATCCCCTAAAATAAAAATTATAGAAGTTATTTAACGTATTCAGTTAATCAGCGAACTACTTAAAGTAGTTTGCCTATTACCTGGCGTCCGCCGTATCCCTCAGTATAGCCCCAGGGTTTAAAAAATCTCAAGGAATTTACCTTTCTTTAAAAATTTCTGACCTTCTAAAAAAAACACCCGGTAGTTCTATCCTTCAAAGCAACCTTGTCGAAATAAAGTGAAAATGCTGAAATCTGCTAAATCGCAGGATGCAGAGGCGACGCTGACACAGGCGGCCTACCGTGCCCACCTCGCGCGAAGGAAGGCAGACATGCTTAGGGTAAGGTTAACACAAAGTGTCTGCCGCCAATGGCACGCCAATGGAGTCCCTTCTCTTCCAGCGGCTGCAGCATCACCGCGGAACGCGCCCCAGCCGCGTGGAGGCGCCCGGCAGGAGCGCTTCAGTCGCCGCTGGTGCCTTCAGACTGCTCGACTACGACGGCAGCCATCGCCACGCGGCGCTCTCAAGACCGCGAGGGCACAGGCTCTACGGGCGATTTGTAAACCACGATCGACGGTGGAACCCTCCGAGCTCGAGCGGCAGCAGCTGCAGTCGGGATCAGTGGGCGGAAGAGACTTTCCGCCGCGGTCGTGCGAGAGGCACAAGTTACGATCCGCGACCGACGAATGAGAACAATTCTCCACATGCACGAGATGTGGTGAACTCTGAAGAGCATGCTCGCTCAGCAGGGAGCGACATTGGTGGTAACGTGAGAACTAGGGGCCGCAAAGCCGGGCAACCAAATCGGAGCAGCTCTTCAGAACCTTCCGCAAGGCAAGGATTTCTTTGCATTTTCTGCGGTGCATTTAATATGGCCCGTGGTTTGGAGCGCCCCTTAACTGATGAATCGCGAGCTCGTTACCCACGAACAGAAAGGTATGAAGGTGACCACTCGAACACGAACGCCTTTATTTCTCCGTTACAACTTCGTGGAGGCATGCGCATGCGCGGCAGGGAGTTCACGAGGAGCGAAGAAGCATGCTCCCGCAGACACGCTGCACGGATTGTGCGCACGGCGTACGAAAGAAGCCAGAGTCACGAGTCCGCATACACAAAAGATCAAAGTTCAGAAGAATCCCACCTTCAGGACGACACCCGGTCTAACACCCGGTCGTTCAACGAGCGAAATCGTCATTACCAGGAAAAACGAACAGAAAGAAGCCAGAGTCACGAGTCTCCATACACAGAAGATCAAAGTTCAGAAGAGTCCCTCCTTTCGGACGACACCCGGTCTAACACCCGGTCGTTCAACGAGAGAAATCGTCATCACCAGGGGAAACGAACAGAAAGGCACGTGCATGGAAAAGAGACACCCGACGAAGAGTCCCGTGCATCTCACGTCAAAACTGACAAGCGGGGATCCCTTGCCGAAGCTGTGTACCTGCCAGAAGGCTCTTCGAAGACAGAAAAGTGCGTCTTGGGTTTACATTTCCATTCACCACAAAATCAGGCTCTGCAGGCTGAAAGCGCGGCTGATTCCGAGTTCTTATTTGGGTACCCTGCTTCGCCACCCATGGCATCAAGCCCGAAAGCTGATACAAAAACAACACCGAACAGAACTGTCGAGAATGTGAAAGGATCTTGCGTCGACGGCTCTTCCGAAGACACTTCACCACCGCTGGAGAGGAAGCACCTCCGGTTTGTGTATAGATCCCCTGTATCCTACTTTGAGGAAGTTATGGATCTTCCCATCAGCCAGATCACCGGACGGCGTGCGGAAGTGGGGCGCGACGAGTGCAGCCCTCCCGTGCAGAGGAACCACCTCCAGTTTGTGTCACATAACAATTCAGAAGAACACGGAGCCAGACGAAGTTATACGGACATTATTAAGGAAGAGGAAAGAAAAATAATTGCTCTGGCTTTTAAAAATTTATCACATTACTATCCGAAGAAGTGCCCTTTGAGGCTCCGACGTTTCTTTGAGCCCTCCTCCCATGACAAAGACGACGAATGCGGACTTCTCGCACCCTACTTCGAGAAAACGATGTACCACCCTAACAGAGAGAAGAATGCGCGGCGTCCAGAAGACGTTCGTGGCGAGTGTGGAGCTCCGGGAGATGACATTGGGGAAAGGGTGAAGCATGGTGCCAGTGAGAACAGGGGCCTGCTTGAACTAGTGGGCCGCGACGAGTGTAGCGAGGAAACTATTGACCGTCCAATCAGAGAGAAAATGGGGGTGATCACAGAAATTGGCCCCGCCCAGTGTAGAGCCCCTGCTTTCGACCTTACTGAAAGCATGGACCGACGCATCAGCGAGAAGAAGGAATGGTGTGCAGAAGTGGACCGTGACGAGTCCATAGATCCTGGTCCCGACTTCGTGGAGAACATGGACCGTCATTTAAGCGAGAGCAGGCGGTGGCGTACACAGCTAGGCCGTGACCAGTGTAAAGACCCTACTTACGACTTTACAGAAACAATGGACCATCGCACAAGAGAAAACAGGGGACGGCGTGCAGCAGTGGCCCGTGACGAAAGCAGAGCTCCTCTAGCGGACTATGCAGAAGGGATGGATCATCACATGAGCGACAGAAGGGGGCGGCCAACAGAAGTATTCCGGAACGAGTGCAGAGCTCCGGGACATCACTTTGAGGTCATGGACCGTCGTGTCAGTGAGAACAGGCGGCGGCGTACAGAGTTTGTCGACAACCAGTGTAAAGCCCCTGCGTTTAACTTTCCGACAACGATGGACCGTCACTTTGGCGGGAACCGAGGGCGACGAACAGAAATCGAGCACGACGAGTGCACTGCACCAGTATCTGACATCGTAGAAACAGTGGGACGTCTAATGGTCGAGAAAAGGGGGCGGCGTGCGGAAGTGCTCGGTGACGAGCGCAGCTCTCCTAGACCAGACTTCATGGATACAACGGATCGCCGTGTCATCGAGAACAAACAGCGGCTTATAGAAGCAGTCAGCGACCAGTATAGATCCCCTGTATCCTACTTTGAGGAAGTTATGGATCTTCACATCAGCCAGAACACCGGACGGCGCACAGAAGAGGGGCGCGACCAGTGCAGCGCTCCCGTAGCTGACAATGTTGAAACAATGGGCCATCGTATGGGCGAGGAAAGACAGCGGCGTTCAGAAGGGTGCCTTGACGAATGCAGAGTTCCAGGACCCTATTTTGCGAGGGCGATGGACCGTTGTATCAGCAGGAACACGGGTCAGCGTAGAGAGGTAGGCAGCGACCAATGCAGAGCACCCGCATACCGCTTTGCAGGAACGATGGACCGCAATATCAGCGCGAACATGGCGCGAGGTACAGAAGTTGGACAACACACACGACAGCGCTCACATACGGTGAACGCGTTTTACCCAGGACAGAAGAAAATCGCGTGGGACGATGCTTGTCCCAGACGTCAATCTTTCCCGCGAAACGAGGCACATGAGGCGGAGAGAGTGTTCACGAAAGGCTCGTGGCCTCTCGTGGGAGAACGCGATATGGGGAATATTCGTCCACAGCGAAAGAAATGGATTGCCAGCGCTCACGAAGGCAGTGGTGACCAAGGACCTACCTCAGCTGACCCTGGACATGTGCCGTCTGCAGCATCTGGGCTGCGAAACGCTTCGCGCCTAAACGCTACCCAGTTGGAAGACGCCGCTCGCGAGCAAAAAAAGACTGAGTTTCGCGCATGCCACACTTCGCTAAACTGCCTGGCTGCGAGTGAGCAAAACGACCCGTTCTACTGGAGTCCTCTGAGCAATATTTTGCCGCCGCTGACTACAAAGACAGCCGACGAGCGGTGAGTAAAATTTATTTCCAGGCCGTCCATTTGTGCGCCGTTTTAAGTTAACACACCATCGAAGTTTTGCCCGGTTTGGTGCGAAATATATGTAAGAAAGATGCAGAATGGCGAGCTAGGCTGCAAAGAGGTAAGGCATTTCTGCTTTGCGGACGCTGAGACAACCGTCCTGGTCGACAGCTTGACCCCCCTTCCCCCTTGGTCGGCATTGTGCTTTGCCCTGTGCGCCGTCTATCCGATGAGGGAAGCTCCACTTAGCGCTGTTTGAGTCGCGTCACCCCCCATAACACGTGCATACGCTGAAAATCACGATATCGATATCGCGTTAAACGATGCGTTCTGTATATGCATGTTACGCAGTTGCTCGGCCCTCGTTTCCCGGCTTGATCCCCCATCCAGCTGCGATGTGTCCCTCTGTGGCTTTCTAAAGGCGAGCGCACCAAGAGGTGTCGAGAACTCAAATAATATAATAGGCAGCTCGATTACAGCTGTCATGGTCCCTCAGAGTTGGATGACAGCAATAAACTGTTGTAGTAACACGCGGTATCCAAACGCGACGCAAAGCAAAAATGGGGTGCTTGTCGAACATCAAGCTCTCACAACGTAGTTTAGCAGCAAAGCTTATAACAATGCCTGCAAGTGTGTGTGTGTCGAAAACGGACGCACTGAGGGAAACAGCAGGTGGTGGCAATGAATTTAGGTGACAGTTTGTTTACTTTTTCTTCCCTTTTTTCTTGTGCCCAGGAACAAAATCCTGAGTTCCTTTTTCGCCGACCCGTTTTACGGCGACCTAATGACCCCAGTTCAGCTCACCTTCAACGGGCCTTGTCACAACCTGATGTTCATCGGTGGCATATCGCCTACCCAGCCAACCGGTTACGCTGATGGTAAGCCGCCCTTGAATCAGAACACGCGGGCATAGAGTTGGCAAAAGTTTGCGTCGATATACACACGTGAGCTATTAAAGCAGCTCCGTTCGCTTGGCAGTCATGATTATGCGATAATTACGTTCGTTCCCACTGCAGTGCTGGCACAGTGAAACGCAGTGTTACAAACAACATCGAAATTGCTTTAAGCGTCTTTGAGAGTAAGCATGCAATAGAAAGCTTAATTAATGAGCTACTACACGAGATTAACGAAACGAAGACTTTCATTATCGGTGTGCAGTCAGTGGTGTGCGTTAAATATATATAACCTTGACTCCCTAGATGTATTACTCGTTTCCATTTTTCTCTCCGTTCCTTGCTTATATATACGCCCTGCATATTCGAAGTAGTAGCAATGCAGTAGTGGTACTAGTTATTACAAATAAAAAAAAAGGAAAAGTTGTTGCCGGCCGCGGTAACTGCTATCTAATATCTTAATTAAGCACTCGAGCTACGGCCCGTGGAAATGAAGAAACGGGATTGCATCATCATCAGCCTGACTACCCCCACTGCAGGGCAAATGCCTCTCCCATGTCTCTCCAATTAACACTGTCTTTTTTTGGCACCGCCGCGGTGGTTGAGTGGCGGCTGCTGGCCCGAAGGACGCGGGTTCGATCCCAGCCGCGGCGGCTGAATTTCGATGAAGGCGAAATTCCTGAGGTTCGTGTACTGTGTGATCTCAGCGCACATTAAATAGCCCCGGGTGGCCGAAATTTTCGGAGCCCTTCACTACGGCGTCCCTCGTAGCCTGAGTCGCTTTGGGACGTTAAACCCTAATAAAACCAAACCTAACCCTGTCCTTTGCCAGTTGCTGGCACCTTATCCCCGTAAGCTTCCTAATCTCATCCGCTCACCTAACTTTCCGCCACCCCCTTCTCTTGGAATCCATTCTGTTACATTTAAGGACCAGCGGTTATCTTGCCTTCGCATTGCATGCCCTGCCCAAGCCCATTTCTTCCTCCTGATTTCGACTAGGATGTCATTTACCCGCGTTTGTTCCCTCATCCACTCCGCCCGCTTTCGATCTCTTAACGTTGCACCTGTCGTTTTTCTTTCCATAGCTCGCTGCGTTGTTCTTAACTTAAGCTGAACCCTCCTTGTTAGTCTCATGCTTCTGCCCTATGAGTGAGTACCGGTAAGATAGAGCCGTTGTATACTCTTCTCTTGAGGGATATTGGTAAACTGCCATTCATGATCTAATCGAATCTGCCATATGCGCTCCACCCCATTCTTATTCTTCTAGTTATTTCCCTCCATGGAGGAAGGAAAATGTTTCCCTCCCATGATCCGGATCAGCCCACACTACCCACCCTAAATAGACATATTCCTCTTACTACTTGCAGCACCTCGCTGCCAATTGCGAGCTGCTGTTCCTTTGCTAGACTGTCGAACGTTACTTTGGTTTTCTGCATCCCAATATGTAGCCCCACCGTTCTGCTCTGCCTGTCTAACACGTTGATCATGCTTTGCAGCTCATGTCCTGAGTGACTTAGCAAGGCAATGTCATCAGCGAATCGTAGATTACTTAGGTATTCTCCATTAATTCTTTCCCCAACTGTCCCCATTTCAGGCCCCGGAATATCTCTTGTGAACAGGCCGTGAACAGCATTGGCGGGATCGTGTCTGGGTGCCTGACGCCTTTCGTTATTGGAATTTTATTGCTGACTTTATGGAGGATTATGCTAGCTGTACAATCGTTATAAATATCTTCCAATGTTTTCACATAACACTCTTATACACCTCGACTCGGCAATGCCTGCATGACAGCTGAGGTTTCCACTGAGTCAAATGCTTTCTTGTAATCAATGAAGGCTATATATAGGGGGCCGATAGCGAGAAAGGGCAGGGGAAAGTTCACGCCCAAATTGGGCTTCATTTTGCACTCTCTAACTCTGCTCCACATTGTTTGGACGTATTATTCTTCGCCGTAGAAAAACACGCTGCCTAAATAACTGCTTAGAATGGTCCTCGCACATGCCTCCCACAATCACGGAGCGCGTTTTATCGCCTTCTTTCGCACGCTGCAATGAGGCCTTCAGGCAGAACATTTCAGTGTTAAGTGCTCGTAGAAAAGCGGGAGAGAAAAGGAAGCTTATTCCAGCGCACATGTGGTACGTGCAGGAGCCGCCGTGATGTGCTATGACCCGGGCGACAATAGCTGGAGGTCCATCGGGTTCATGCCCGAGCCGAGGTGCTACCACACGGCCGTCATCGTGGGCAACAACGACGTCTTGGTGGCAGGCGAGTACAGCGTAAAACGCCCGTTACAAAACCAACGTTAACGTCGGCTCTACGCGGCGCGCCGCCAAGTGTTACACACGGCTAAAAACGTCGTTAAAGGAATGGTTTTCAGCCATCTATTGATCCCCAAGCACGAGTGATACGCACACCTTCTTTAAGTCCTCTCCTCTGTACAAGTGATCCATATAGTACTCACCAAGCTCTCTGGAGTAGTCAAGTTTATTCGATCCTTGAATGCGAACAGAGTTATTTTTCTTTTAGCTTTACGTTTACCTTTACGCGACCCTTTCGAGCACCCGTGCTAGACTCGAAGAGATTCTAACGTGCACTTTAAGCACGCGTAACACAGAAGCTTCATACTCGCGAAACAAGATAAACCTCCATGTTTAAGCATGCGGTGGCGAGCTCAGAGCAAACCACACCCTATTTCCATGCAAACATCAAAAACCACGGAAGACATTTCGCGTAGTTTTACGTCCCTCACATTACCTTTAACAATACATCGATTTTAATAGAAAATGCAGTTGTATATGCTTCATGGGGTTTGGTGGTTCATAGAAGGAGGATAAATGAGTTGTGTCTTTGAAAACTTTCATAAACTGACATTTCTAAGCCTGACTTTGACGCTTGATAGCCTTGGCTGCTTATAAGCCGTAAAACCTAAAACCACATACACAAGTTACAAGAGCGGCCCGAGTGCCAGCATATGTGATGTTCGTCCCATGGATAGTCGTAGTATGCAGAGTCGGTCTTGTTCTCTAACCACAGATCATTTGATTTTATTATTATTATTACCCCCTGCGCAAAGAAATGCGCTTTGTTGTACCGCGCGTATCCACTTGGTACGGAGCAGCAAGTCTCGCCAGACGAATATTTTTCTGTGGACTCTCGGTCTAATTTGAAAAGTCGATTGCAAATGTTGTAATACAAACGTACTTAATTTCCTATTTTTTGTCGCAGTTTAGTTAAGATTACTCTATGCTTTTGTTTCGATGCCTTGGAAGCCTGATCTACGTTTATCACTCTTACTTCTTTCCCTTTCGTTGTTGGTTTTAAATATGTGCATGTATACTGCAATCACATCGTTTAGCTGACGATGCCGGGCCACGACACACAAGCCACCATTGGCTTAGATGGACCCGTTTTGCTATATGGATTTTCTTGGGTGCTTAATAAATATTATTTTTTTTACTACACACGTATATCGTCACTAACCGTCGGAGCAGCACGATGGACGCACACGACGGACCGTGATGCTAGAAACGAAACAGGCTTCCGGGATCTTTCTGCTTTTTGTTTCCTTGCGTCGTCCTTCGCATACGCAACAGTTTGGCGCGCATCGCAGGCAATGCGGCGGCTGCTTGCAATTGCGTGGCCTATGCTTCCGATGCTGTGACTCGTCATATATGCTGTGCGCATAGTTGAGTGTGACTGCGTCCTCTGTGCAGGCGGCCTTGACCCCCTGTGCGTGACGAGCAGTGGCCACATGCAGCCATCGAGCAAGGCCTTTCTATTCAGGAACAGAGGGAAGAGGTGGATCGTGCTAGCCTCATTGAATCAAGAACGCGCCTTCCACGCCGCCGTCGGCTTGCACGACCGCGTGATCGTCTTCGGCGGAGCCGATCGCACCGGCCGGTGAGCTCGCCACTGCAAATTCAGAGCGTGCGACAGCCTGCATTCGGCCGCGAGAGTAGCCTGTGGCGATTGCAAAGAAGAAGAGCCATGGAGCAGTTCTTCCAGCTGGCTTGCACTTTTTGAGCCAGCACGCGCTTGTCTTAAGCCTGGTCGCCATGGAGCGTTTTTTATTTTTTTACTTTTTTTGCACGTGGAACCGCGCCGCGTGTCAAACGGACGCCGCCGTACCGCCGAACTTGCACTGTCACGGGCGTTCATCGCGCCCGCTTCCTGCACACGTGATGGTGGCGGCACGTCCACTTGGTGCCGCGCGCAAAAAATGCTCCATGCCACCCAGGTTTCAGCCGTTTCATTCGCCGCTTCATTGAACGCACCATAAACAAACAAGACTGAACGGCACTCTGCAAAAAATCGCGACCCTTCCTGTCATCTGGAATCCTCGCTGCATTGTTGGCTTGAAAACAAACGCTGAGCGGTGAATCCGACGCTAGACGAAACGTTCTTTCAGGTACATATATGCATCGCTCAGATATCCAGATTATCAGCAATATTTCCTATTGTGGGCTGTTTTGCAAATAATGAAAGAGAAATAAAAATTCCGAGACATTTAAGCTACCTCTGAAAAGGTCCGTATCGAATTATTAATGGCGACCCTCTAATATTTGCACAGCAGCCAATCGCTTTACGGAACAAAAATAAAGCATGCGTCAACTTCGAGAAAAAAATTAAAATCCTTCGAGGCTGTGCTATTAATAAAGAAGGACATTTACATTGAAGAGCCCTCAATAATTCTTCTAGGTGGCAATGCTTCTCTCTGCGCCAGTCTCGTAGACTGTTCAGCGCACAGGTCATCGCTTTCTCCTTACAAGTGCGTTTTTCACGGCTCTAGAATTGTATTCCATTTACAGTAAATTATTTTCGATTATTCTACTTAGCGAGCACTACCGAGGGCAAAACGAATTTTTTTTTTTTTAATATTTGATGGCCAGAACAAGACACTCTGTTTATGGTGTGAAACTTACGACAAACCGCCGCGGTGGCTAAGTGGTTATAGCCCTCCGTTACTGACCCGAAAGACGCCGGTTCGATTCCAGCCGCGGTAGTCGAATTTCGATGGAGGCGAAATTCTAGACGCCCGTGTGCTGTGCGATGTCAGTGCACGTTAAAGAACCCCATGTGGTCGAATTTTCCGGAGCCCTTCACTACGGCGTTCCTCATAGCCTGAGTTGCTTTGGGACGTTAAACCCCAACACACCAAACCAAACCAAAACTTACGACATTTGCATTGGAGTAAATTGTAGAAATGCAGACTACGAGAAAGCATTTGACTCCATGGAAACCTCAGCAGTCATGCTGGAATTAAGGAATCAGGATGTAGAAAGGCCTTATGTAAAAATACTTCAAGATTGTTATAATTGATGTATGAAACAATAGCGCAAAAAAAGACGAAAAGGCCGAGAAAGGCGCCGGACGAGAAATATGCCAAAGCTAAGACTATGAAAGTGGCATAGCGATCTGCGCGAAAAAAAATTTGAGGGATACGACTAATGTCTAAGCATTCCGAAATAAAAAATAAGAAGGCACGGTAAACTGATCATTAACGCGATCTGATCATTGCAAAACATTACGAGCTTTGAAGCGTTGGCAGCGAATAAGCGAATCCAGAGTCGTGGAGTGTAAACGGGAAAGCTCTCTGAAAGTACGCGGACGAATGTTTTGGCCTGGGAAGAGGAGTAAGCCGGAGTCTCCCTGATGTGCTGTGGTGCTGCTTGTGTGGGAGAGAGGGAGAGCTGTCGTGCGTGAGGCACGGTAGGCTGCTTACCTATCGACGTGGTCAGTTGAACACGACGGTCTTTCTGCAGGATGCTCAGCAGCGCAGAAGTTTACTCCCGCAATACGAACCAGTGGTCACTCGTCCACCCAATGCCGATGGCGCTCATAGGGATGGCTGCCGTCACCATCGACACGCGCGTCTACATCGTGGGCGGCATCACGTCTGGCCCCGACGGGGACGCCCTCCAGGACTCGGTCTACGTTTTCGAACCGAGCAGAGATTCGTGAGTGCCCACTGCACGCCATGGAGCGCAGCCTGACGGCGAATTTTCGCTTTTATATTTATTTTTCAATGTGTGTGTTTCGGGGGGGGGGGGGGGGGCGCATTTTACGCTGAATGCGTAAAATTCAGCGTAAAAAGCTCTCACATTGGCAGCAAAGGGCGCCTCACTCGGGTCTTTGAGCCCAAATTCAAAGGAAAGTTGGGGAGTGCACGACCGTTCCTTTCTTCTTTTTTTTATTTTGCCGCTATCGGAACCGCAGTAGAGAATCGGTGGCAGACAGGCGCTCTTCTGCGCTGAGTAAAGGCAAACATGCCGTGTTTTGCAGCTGGGCCGAGCTGCCAGCGATGCCGCAGAAGAGAGCCCTCTGCACGGCCCTGGCCCTACACCGTGACCTCTGGCTGGTAGGGGGCGTCGTGCAGCTGAAGCCCGAGGTCAGGTGCACCACGCGCATCGATGTGCTCCGGCTGGAGTCGTCCACCATTGAGCGCCGCTCTGACTTGCCATCACCCAGGCACTCTGTTCGCGTGGCGAGGACAGGTGAGTGGGCCAGTGGCAGCCGCCGACAAGCACATTCCGCCACCTGAGTTCCACAGATAACCCTGTCTTGTCGCATGACCCGAGCTGAAGCGCTCGAGCGGTTGCTTCGAAGCAACCGCCAGTGATTCACTAACTTGCTCTGTGCAGTAGTAATCACAACGCCCGCTTATAGCTCACCTGTGAGCACTGTATCCCGATCACACCCATCTCGACGAAAATGTGCAGCGAACGAAACGTAGACGGAGAGGAAACAATCATGACGGGCGCTTTTAGCTCGGTTTGGTGTGCTCTGTCGGTTCTATTTTTGATGCGATAGCATTAAAAACCGCTTTTTCGACGCGCTTTTCATAAACAGGTACAAAGCTGCAACCTGATGAATTTATATTACCAGATACCGAAATCTTAACTAAAAATGTTAACTGTTAACTAACATACCTAAATGTTGAGTAAAAATTACGCAATACAAAAAAAATTATACTTGCAGGCCACTCGCCGGTTACACTTAGCCGCATCAACCTCCTTTATTAGGTGGTGCACGCTTTACAGGATACAGCCCAAGCACAGAGCGTGCTGAAATGGAACTAGACAAGCCAGGGCATAAATAATTTTCATCGAGTACCTCCGCTAATTTGTGTTATTTGGAAAGAGGCGCACCAGCACGACGCCTTATGGAGGCGGCGTCATACTTAAAGAATTAAACTAGGCTTGATATCTGATAGTAGATATGGCACTTGCACTGTGAGCTATTGCACCGTGGGAAGTTGAAGGCGTTCTCTCACTAAGTCCGCGAGAGAAGCAACATTGTACTGCTAATTGCAATGCAATACTTGCTGTTACTAAATGCTGTTTGGCAGTCTTCCCGTGCCTATCGATTACCGAGTGGAACAGCTCCAAAGCAGCTGATGAACACCGCCTTCTGTGGCGTGTTTTCTCGCCGAACAGCAAACTACGCGCAACATCGTTACGGCTGTCGAAAGTAACACTGTCCCACTGGTAACAGCAATCGAAGCCCTCACATATACGTAGATACTCGGCATCAGGGCAGCCTGGTAGGTATACGCGACTTTTTTTTTTCTTCCTGTGTGTTCTTGTCGTTCTTATTCATCGTCGTGAGCCGCTTATATCAAAGGCTGCGAGCGTGAACGGAAACGCTGGCCACCACGCGCAGGATACGAAGTGTACCTGGTTGGGGGCCAAGACGAGAATAACCACCCAATCAGCGATGTGATCGTGTTCGACCGCGCCCGTCGCAGTTTCATGGAGTGTGCACCGCTGCCGAGGGGCTTGGCGGGCGCCGCCACCGCCTTGACGCCCGCGAATCGTTTGGACTGGTTACGCCTTCGTCGTATATGGGTGAGTACGGCAACGGAGCGCCACGACGGCGGCACGACTTGTTTCACGCTGCTTCCACTGCAACGGCCCATCGAAACAAGCGTTCCTGATTATCGGCGGTCACTCGCGCCTTCATCTTCGGACCTATAGTGGAACGTTGTTATCCCGTGTTGCATGCCCCCGACGACCGAGCTTCTTGCAGTTCCCATCAGCGGTTCAACTGACAACCGCCGACAGAGGACTGCGGTAGCCACGACTCATAACGGTATATTTAAAAAAAAAAAGGTCAACAAAAGACGTGACGTACACATGTATTCAGAAAGTCTCAGAAAAGGTCAGTGCAACTGGAAAAAGAGGAAAACACTGTGAAGAAAAAAGCCTCGCATGTTGTCCGAGGATAAAATTGGAGCAGAGCTCTCGCAGGCTGTTCTGCTTCACCAGTGTTTTTCCTTGTAGTTTACCGAATAAATAATATCACATAATGAATGAAATGACCTGAAATAATCCGTGAGCCTGCGGAAGAATAAGCACACAATGGAGCACCTGGTCAGGTTAGGACAACTCAGCCACGTTACCTCGGCCACATCGATCACGTATGGAACCCGTAAATCTGGCTCATTTAGTTGGTTCCCAACAGCTACACTCATGGTAGTGCTTTTCTGTCTGCAAGGTGGGGTCATCCCACCCATGGATTGGCTTAGGCGGGCATTCGCAATGCGACCTCCTAATGTTTTCAGCAATGAACAATGTGTGGCCGAAAATCGCCTCACCGTTGTTGCTCGAGTATGCCCACGCACGGACTCTTCCGCCAAGGCCAGACTTGAAGGGAGCAACGCGCTCTTCCTCACAAGCGCGCGCGCAGCCACCTCCAATCACGGCCGCCGCTTTAGACCACTTTGTCTACGGTTGTGCTGGGATGTCACGAAATCGTCTCAGATGGGCAAGCCGAAGGAAAAGAGAGGAGCGGTGCGTGTTGAAGTAAAGAACAGAAGCTAAGCTCAATGGCGGTAAGCGTTCGGTATGAGTTGCTCGGAATGGACCCTACCGACTCCAAGACGTTTCTCGTTAACAAGGACGAGACGTTTTGGAGGCTCTTAAATTCTCAAACAATTTAGACGACACACCTGATATTGTGAACTGCAAAAAAGTATTGCTATTGTGAAAGCTTTTGCCACGCTCTGCAGAGGGTGGGGAAGACGATCGGTTTGCGTGAAATAGTGGTCCCTGGCGCTGTGTATGTTCAGCCTCATTGAACGCTGCCGTTCATTCCTCATCTTAGAGCTATCCAGTCCTGCCGCAAAAGTGGCAAGCACTATTTCCTAGCCTTCATAGTTTGCTTCGTTTTTTTAACATGAGCAGCTTCCGCAGCATCAGACTCTGCTTTCTGTCGCCATGTTTGCCTGCAACAAATCGGCCTTATTTTTCCTACTTGTCATTTTCACGTGCTTCGCAGCCGGGAAAAAAGGCGACGCCAGAGGTTCGTGAGAGGGCGGCGACCGCCATCCAAAGGGCGTACCGGAATTACCGCAGAGGGGAGAGGCTTCAGCCGCGCCCGAAAAATGCAAGTAACAATCAGAACTGACAGTCGTCTCGCCACGCTACTGGTAGGAGCAGCCTTTTGCTAGCACACAATATCCTTGTGGCTTGTAAACAAAACGATTTTCTTTCGCAAGCGCCGGCGTGCGCATAACACCCACATGTACTGACCGCAGGTACGCCCTGCCAAGTCACTTCCCTCGATGCGACCTCTCCTGCGCGAAGACCAGCGCGTGCTGCCGATGTCGCTTGCGCCGGTCCATATTGAGGTGAGCACACGCACAAGGCAGAACGCCTGTACGTTCTCAAGCACCTTTTTTTTTTTTCATTTTTCAGACTGCCAATCGTTGATTCTGTCAGCATTTTTTAGCGCGCTAGCACTACAGTCAATTACAACTAAAGAAGGTAGCGGTGAATGCTCCTCAAAGAAGGCTCTCCAGCCAATGGCAGAGAGTGAGTTCGTTGTTCGGGCTAAGGGTGCAGAGGAGTTATGGGGTAAATTGAAAAGACGGTGTGGCGTCGCCAGGTCTGAGGACAAAAAGACCCCTGTCTCTTTCCTGCCTAGCATATGCTGCAGAACCAGATGTGGACGACGCCATTGGCTGGACGGGCCTCCTTTGAGGGGCATTCGCCGCTGCATTCTTGAGTTGTAACTGACTATGGATGTTACAACTCACTGAACCCTAAGTATGGCAGGCTGCCCACAACACTGTGGATAGGTTGCCTCACTAGATGCCTCGCTAGCGAAAAAGCCTTCCTGTCTGTGGTTTAAGCCTGAGGATGGCAGGCTGCCCACAACCCGGTGGACAGGTTGCCACGTTCCCACCATGGACAATAAGTGGAAAGGAAGAAAATGAGTTTCACGACAGCTGCGGTCAAGTGTCGCCTCGGCTGCTGCCAAGTGAAGAGGACGATACCGGTTGCGCCGCAGCTGCAAGCAAGTGTTGCGCCAGCTGCATCAATGCGGAAAGAGAAATCATGTCACACTAGTTGCTCTGCATGATAGCTACAGCTCAGTGGAAAGGACGAAATCTACGTCACGCTAAAAGGAAAGGAGAGCGTTTGCGTCACGAAAGTTCTGGTCACGTGTTCAGATTGCAGTAGACAGTGGAAAACCACATTATGCGTAGGATGTAGCTGGTGTAGTGTGCCAACGGAGGTGTGATTGTGCTAGCGCACCTTACTCCCATTTAGTTCAACTTAATAAGTCGTTCATCATTTTTTTTCTTCCTGTTGCGCCTTATACGCTCTAGATACACGACGCAAGGACACACAGAACGGTTTATTGCGTTTACAGCTCTCAATATGCCTGTTTTACGCGACAACAATTTTTTGTGTACAGTTCACAACCTCGATTTTGACTGACCAACGCAAAAGGCGTCGGTGTGCTTTATGATATGTCAGTGCACGTTAACGAATCCCAGGTGATCGAAATTAACAAGGAGCCCTCCACTACGGCGTCCCTCATAGCCCATGCGTCGACTCAGAACGTTAAACCCCACAATTCTCAATTCGTAATTAAATTCCCCCCTCCCCCCTCCCCTCCCCCCCGCCCCGAAAGATTTGCAAAATGAAAACCATGAAGGATCCCAATTTTCGACGAAAAATGTAAGAAAAACAGAGCTCAAACCACAGATCCGCCCGACCTTAAAACGGCAACTCAAAAGTAAAAAGCGCTCCTTATCTCAAAGGCTGTAGCAGCCGAGAGGCGCAGCCGTTTTTTCGAAGACGCTCTTCCCAATATAAGACACTGTTAATTAAAAGCAGGCGCCGCCGGCAACCTCAGGCATACGTTTGCACAGGGTTCGCCCCCTTCTGCCCACCGCACTGTGGCCCTGCTTACACCACGCCCGCCTGCTCTGAACGGGAAAGTCTTGACGCAAACACCGACTTCCCCTTTCCCACTGACACGCAGACCTGGCCTCCCCCTGCGCGCTCCACTGCGACGCTTGAAAGCTACTGCGATGCCGCCGGCGCTGAGGTCCCCGGAGCAGCGCAGGACCAGCGGCAGCTCGCACTCCCCGACAACGTGGACCCCAACCTGGGCATGGTGGGCCGCATGGATGGCTCCTTCCTCAAGACCAAGTGAGTAACATGCGAGGCTCAACAGCACCGCTCAAAAAAATGCTGCGCTGCAGATTTTCGTCCTGCCGAAGTGGAAAATTGACTTTCGGGCTTTTCTCTCAGCTTCGCTTGTCATCCTGTCTGATAGCCTGTATGTCTACTGAACACGAGCGATTGCACACGGGCCCCTGCCTCGATCATAGCCTGCACGAAATGAAAACGAGCGACGTAGCGACTTCAGGTTCGTTTGTTCAACAAAGTGAGCACATCGCATTTTCGTCACGCTTTTCATGAACACGTTCAAAGCTGCAACCTCACAATGAACGTTGACACAAAAAAACTACCAGGTCACCGCGGCCAGAAGGGCTCCGCCGCTCCAGTCTCCGTGTCGTGCTGGTCGCAAGCATATAGAGGGGGAGAAGGAAACTCGCTCTTGCTGTTCAGCGCTGCTTGACAGTGGTATCTAAAAAAAGCTTAGTTCCTTACAGGTGGTTGCTTCCTCGATTTCCGCCGCATGGGGCCGCTTGGCGCAAGGAAACGCTAGGCAGCTTGGATGCTCAGATTAACCATTTCGGGGGTCAACTGCGTCATTCCGTTCCGCAGGCACAATTTTGCGACGCCGCAGTGTTATTCCGAGTGGCGACACTTTCGGCTGTCAGCCACGAGATTGTCCATTACAGCTGGCGTGCATATAAGTCTTGTCTTCAGGCAAACATTTCCCATCTTCTTGTCCATGAAATCTATGCAATTCTTAAGAGACAAAATGGCTTCCCACGACCGAACGGCGGTAGGCACCACTATAAACGGACGAGTTGGCATAGAAGCACCCTGGGAAACACACTCTGTACTGAGAAGGTAGTGACATTCCCCTTTTCCTCCTGGAGCCGCCTCCCGTTATTGCTTGCGAGCACTCCCAGTACGGATCAAAGCTTGTCGACGGATATCAAAAAACGCGAAGTTTTGCCGATGTTTTGTGCCTCGATTATGCCATAGTCAGGTTACCATTCCGCTCAGTCGGTAATGACTCATGTAATCCCTCATGCAACTGGTTACGACGCGGCCGTGTGCTGCCCATGCGCTGAGGAAAGCCGTGCATTGACTTTGTAACTGCAATTACGGCAACATCCCGCGTAGCTTTTAAGTTTAACCGCCGGTGTAAAGTAGAGTCATGTTTTTGCTTCGCTAACAGGTGTCGTGCGTGTACTGTGTGTTTTAGTGTGTTTCCTGCATATGCACTTGCAGGGAGCAGAGTTGCGCGAAGGTCCGCCATTATGTTCCAAGTTCTGCGGGAAAGCGGCCCCATTGTGTGGTAGGATTCATGATTTGGGCAAAGCCGGTGGTGTTCGGTACTTCGGTTGCTTTTTCTTAAGCCGATATTAGGTCGCGATGAATCAGAAGCAACACATTTTCTTGTGCTTCTTATATTCACAGCCAGTGGTTCAACAGTACAGCGTCCTTTCGAAACACAAGACTGAAAACTCGGTCGCCCCATAACTCGTCCGGAAACCTTCGGCGATTTTCGCGGCGTTTTGCTGCATCGTGGCATGAACAGGATCGCCATGAATTTAGTTAAGCTCAACACAGTACACGCTATGCTAAACAGATACTTTTAGCACGGCGTGTGCCGCCGCCGAGTATCGCTCACCGCCAGTGACAGCACCAGTAAGAGACCGCACGAGCAGATGGCACCAGGTGACTGCACATCTGCACCTGTAAAGTTGGCTGCGCCGCAACGATGTGGAACATTTGACACCAGCGCGAGCGGCGCGAGGAAAACAGTAGCGAAACTCTGCTCCCGTTTGAGAGTGACTGGAAAAAAAAATTGTTTTTGCAAAGGCATATATGTATATTTCGACTCGGCGCAATTTGGCCCCAGGGCGGAAAAAGATGTATTCCTGATGCCTGCTGGGTGAACTAAATTTACTCGTTTCTAAAACGGCCCCTAGTTATTCAATTCCAATTATACACAAATTTAATTGGGCTTCGATGACAAAACTGTTATCAAGTGGAGTTTGACTGACAGCGTTCCCCCAAGCGGCTGGCTCGCGGCGTCAGCCTCAGTAACGCAGTGTTACAAATACATGCGGAGGTTTACGAGCGCAGTATAGTATAGTAATATCCACTTTTCAGGCTGGTGCCTTTCTCAACAAGAGGTTGTATTAGGTCGCGATGGATCAGAAGCAACACATTTTCTTGTGCTTTTTATATTCACAGCCAGTGGTGCAACAGTACAGCGTCCTTTCGAATAAAAACACTACACTGAATCGGTCGCCCCATAACTCCTCCAGAAACCTTCGGCGACCACAGCTGGGACAAAATGACGGCAAATGCTATTTACTTCGTTTCAGAGTGGGGCCCCACAGGTTAAACTGAGGCAGTTAAAAGTAAGCCTTTTAAAGCACTGCTACTATGAAGCACAAGGGTTCATAACAAAGAAAAAAGCCTCAGCCACAGTTCTCGGAAGGAAAGTATTAGGGATCTACATCTTCAGCAATCCGCAGAACAAAGATGCTGTAGGTGTACGTGCTCGACTATGCAAAAGCGGATCCGCATGAACTTGGTGATTCGAAGTTAGAAGCCAAGTTTTATTGTGCGTCAATGCATTAAGCCGTTGCACCAGTGAATTGGTCGTAAAAGTTTTTGGAGCATTTTTCAGCTCTATAACTGGATTGGAAAACTTATTATCAGCTTGAGTTACAAGTGGCTTTGTTTATTTTGCTAGGTGGCCATCAGTAGAGAATAGTGGCGACCTCTTGGGCTCTTGTCACGACCTGTATTCAGGTTTCCAGGTCGGAGCCGAGCAGCAAGGTTTCCCCCGGGACCGGATGCGCGAGCCTCTGAAGCAATATTGATGGCCTGTCTGTCGGACAGTCCCAGAAGATGTGGTCTACGGTGGCTTTGCCGCCGCAATTGCTGCATTCCAGCCTAAATCTATCAGAGTGCACATGGTTTAGGACAGCGGTATCAGGGAGAGTTTCAGTTTGCAGTTGTCTCCACAGTACCTCTTCTTCGGTTAGGTTTTTAAGCTCTAATGATTTTTTTATAAGTCAAAGGACAGCAGTACAAATATGCATCAATTATGAGTTTTCGTTGTGAAGGTAGTGGCACATATTTGTACCACTCCTTCTTCAAAAACCAGTTTTGAAATGACTCGAAATTAATATCGGTCAGTTGCTAGAGTCATTCCGTATTCAAATTTACCATTTGTATGCATGGCAAACCTCATAAACTGTCAGTCATGCTTCATAAAGGGTTAATTGGGAACGATGCTAACAAGGGTGACTACATTCACCTCTTCTCTGTGATGCAAGAAGTGCCACTGTCGGTAGACAAAACACGGATGGAGACTGGAACACTCGGTTTTATCAGGAGCAATATCCTTTTTCTCAATGGGCGACCTGACAAACTGTGATGACATAGCAAGAAAACATTTCTGTTGACTGCGATTTTGTCACATGAAACTGTAAGTAATCTCAGAAACAGTGTTGTCTTACTTTTAGAGTAGTTGTACCAAATCGACCCCGGTGCTACACACATGACAACGCTATCAAGAAGTCACAAGCAAAGGTTTAAGCTGCAGCAGTGCAACAAAAAGGCTGCAAAAGGCAGCTGAACTTGCGACTTCACTCAATACGCACTGCCTCATTTATCGATGTCAAAGAGATGGCCAACCGGACCCATTAGCTGATGACTAGTAACGTTTCGATCTTGGCTGCGGCGGCTAGGATTGAAAAGGTATACGCACAGCATTTGCGAACTTTGCTTTTTCTGAGCACCTTGCAGTCCTTGTGCCCCACACCTTTGTTCCCGAATAAGATCGTCCATAAAGCGAGCCGTCCGTAATAAATCACTAGTTGTCTAATCTGTGGAACCTTACTGCAGGAATGCTTGCGTGCTGTTCAGTGTTTTGATCTCATCCATACACACGGAAGGTTGCCAATAAAGGAACCTTTATATGCTCTTTTCGTTACACCCCTTGTAAGGATCCACATGACAGCAGCAATGGCGTAGGGTGTGCGACGCACCTACTTAAAATCCTCGTTGTTCTCAGTGCAACCATTTGTTTTAATTTCATTTACATTCCAATGATGCCACGCATTCCAGGTAAGGTCAGTCAGGTGGATGCGAGGAACGAGGATGCTAGCATTGGGACAAGCATAGTTAAGACATTTTTGCATGCTACGAGTCAACCACATACATAAGGTATCACATACGAAGAGAGCAAACACGGACACAAGCACGTGCAGGCACAGAAATGAGCACATGCGTGGGAGGCTACGAATGTGTGCTCGAACACAATAGAAAACGTATCACAAAGATAATCTGCGCGTTCGAAAAAGATAAAAAGCTGCAACATTTTCAAGGAGTCTCGCTTTGGTTATCTTGTGAGGATATTGTTCATTCATAGGTTGATAAAATTTCCCTTTCATGCGGTGTATTTTGCATCCACATTTCGTTTCCTCCTTTTCGCTGCGCACAAAATTAGCGTCAGTTTTTAGAAACCCTGTTGTTGATAGCGTCGCTCTAACTGCAAGCTGTTACATGAGCAATTAAGTGCCCTTTGCATAAGCTTCTAACACCAGTAGGCCAGATGACAGAAGATGACAGACAGGGGCAACTAGGGGTATCTATTGCTGCAGCAATCTCTTCGGCGGACATGGTTGTTTTCTCTGCACGCAGTGGTGATGGTGGTCCAGTGGGAGCCAGTAGCCAGGCTCCTGCACTTTCCTCCTCTTTGTTCCTTCGATTTCGGCAGCAGCAGCGCCGTCTGCTTGCGTCAGCGCAAACGACTTTAGCGTCCACTACTTATACTGGCACCTAAAAGGCGTGGGTTCGGTTAATCCCACTCAAACGAACGGATGGACGAAGATCCAGAAAGGTGAAAATATAGTTGTTAAATGTATTCCTGCAATAAAAAACACTTCACAAATAAGGTCCCCATATACGTGTGGTTTGCAATTAAGGAAGCGGAAGTTATACAAAATCTCGGTAGCTTCAAGAGAAATATTCTGGTCGCCATCATCTTTAATATAACGGCATTCATGAGACAAGTCAAGCTGTCTCATAGTGTGTGCTACTAAAATTGTTCACAATGCAAGAAACCAGGTAGCACCTAAACATTAATGTTACGAGGGCAAGTCAAATGAAAGTGAGCCAATGCGAGCATGTGACAAGCGGGGTGCTTTATTTAAAAGTAGTCTCCATGAGCATTTATACATTTCTCCCATTGACTAACGAGTCGCGTGATACCCGTCTCATAAAACTGCTTAGGTCATCACCCTCATTGTGATACCGAATCAGGTGAGTCAAGGCAGCGCCAAACCTCCGTTTTCCGGCGGTCATTCCAAATCTTTGGCATCCATTGGACACACAAGAGTCCATAACTGAGACAGTCTAATGTTCACACGCTCTGCCAATTCCTCGATGCTTATCCTGTGTTCTTGTCTAATCAGATCATCACCCACTGAAATTGTTTTGGGGCTGATTGAGCAGTGGCTCTGGCCCGGTCTTGGATCATCTTTGCAACTTTCACGTCCTTCTTTGAATTAACCGTTTGGTCCAACATTCCACAGAGCGCAATGAAATGCAATGTTCACCCTACACAGCAGCCATAGGGCGACTATTTTCTTGTTGGGAAACACCTTCAGTTGTCAAAAACCTCATGACACTACGTTGTTCAACTTTTACAGTGTCCATTACGTCACGCAACCGTGTTCAACCCAGTGTATGTATGAGAACATTCAAGAACGATTATCCTCACACCTGTGTGCCACTTTCGCAAATTGGAGATGCCTGTGTTCTACGCGCATGCCTCGCAGATAATGGACCGAACAATTATTGCGCAGGGTGGGTTGGCTCACTTTCATTTGACTAGCCCTCTTACATTTTGTTTAGGTCAAACGTTATTTCAATGTTTGTCCTGTCATTTTTTCTAACGTTTTTGTAATGTTACAAACATGCGTTCAATAACCCTCCCCTGACATGAAACAGTTTAACAACATGCATAAATGTAACATGAACGTTATGTTTATCTGGAACAATAAGGCAATGTTTATTATAGAGTGTATAACATTATTTGGGAAGTTATGGCATTATAATAACATTTCAAAGTGAGCATTAGAATAATGTTTACTTAAAATCTTAAACCAATGTTTTTGACGTAACATAGAACGCTATTTATTAAATTCTAACATTAATTTAAAGTTCGGATGCAGCACACTGCTAGCGCAACTTCATATTATTATTATAACATTACTCTAATGTTCGGTGCTACCTGGGAACGTCTAGTACATATCTGTACACAGTCAGCTGAAAGCTGCTGAATGGGGCTTTCACCAACGTTCTTAGACTGTCACCTTTCAGCGAAGCGCAAGCGGCAAAGTTTTTTTTTTTTAAGTCATTCATGCAATGCGGCAAATGGTACCTGCCGCGGTGGCTCAGAGGTTAGGGTACTTGGCTACTGAGCCGGAAAACCCGGGTTCGAATCAGGCCGCGGCGGCCGCGTTTCGATGGAGGCGAAACTCAAAAGGCGCCCGTGTGCTGTGCGACGTCAGTGCACGTTAAAGATCCCCAGGTGGTCGAAATTATTCCGGAGCCCTCCACTACAGCACTTCCCTCTTTCTGTCATTCCTACCTTCCTCCCTTTCCTCACGGCACAGTTGCGGAGTCCTTACGAGAAGTGAGACAATTACCGCCCCGTTTCCTTTCCTCAAAAATCACTGTAACTGGTAAGGCTCGCCGACCGGGGACCTTGACACTTCCAAAGATTAAACTACAAATAAGGCAATCACACAGGCATCCGCACTTTCAAATCACCTTCCGCTGGTGCACATGTACTCGACTCAAAATAGAGGAAAGATCTCGTTGGGGCAGTCTTGGTTTGATCGTCGTGCAATTAACGTGACAAAAAAGACAATGATCCCAATTATAACTATGGCATTTTCACCCTATGCATTGTCCAGACAGCGAGTTTCCATATTAATGAGGCGTAAATACATTGAAAAAATTCGGTTTCCAAAAACTTTGTCAAAGCCAACGCCAATGAACACAATGAAAGCCGACAGCCTATTGCTTCAGTGCCGAGTTTCTGCCACAACGTTCTGAATGCCAGCGCGTGCAGCGCACATCTGTCACTACCGCCACGTAGCTTAAAGTGCGACTGAGTTGTCCACTGTCCCAGGAGGCCAGTTATGCGCCTTTCCTTTGCTTTTGAAGCTCACGCTCTTCATCGGTTTCAACTGCCCGTTTAGCGCGTTTACGCTCTCTACCGATTGCTAAATCCTTCGCACGGTTGGCAATGTCGACCGGATGATCACACTCGGCCCGACATCTGCGAGTACCCATTCTCGAGGACGTCGGCTCCGGCTGACTTGCTTCGTCATCCATAGCGAGACACTGGATAGGCAGCACGCGGCGGCCGCGGTGACGGCGGAGCTGCTGCTAGTCACGTGGTACGTCACGTGATTACTTACGCAGCTCCGCCCCACCTGTTCAAGGTCATTCTTGCAGATACAGAGAAATCGGCGCCGCTAGGCTAACAAAGCTCTCGCTTTAAAAATATAATGGAAAACATCATACGAAAGAGGCCCTCACGTGACGGGGCAGCGGGAGCTGTTAGTCGAGTTTCACTTTAGCTCGTTGCGCAGCGACACGCCTGCGCTTGAAATCTGAGATGTGCATCCGGCGCAGCACATGGAACCTGATATGCGCTTGATGCGTTGATACGAATTCCGCCAGAAACGCCGGACATGCGCTGCACCGGAGCACGCAAGTTCACTAAAACGCTCCATGAATCAAGCCATGGCATGCAGAATGGTAACCATGAAAGCCCTAATTTCCAAGATTCAGTGCGCTGGGGCCCCTCGGAGAAAGAAGGCAGCGTCGTGAGAGGAGGATGGCCTGCGGAGGCTGAGAGAGTCACGTCACGCTCTCTGACATTTTTTTTTTTTTGGCTGCTTGCCTCACTTCCGCTGCGTGGGGCCACCTGGCGCAAGGAATGCCAGGGGCTTCGATGCTCAGGATCACAGTTTTGGGTGACGTCATCTGCGTCATTTTCATCCACGGGCGCAATTTGTTGGCGCCGTAGTGCACTAGTAGAAGTATGGTATTTTATTCGGGCACAAAACTCAGGCGCTTAGACGTCGATCGCCTGCTGCACGAGCAGACGCTTTTAGTCTTCTTCACCTTCAACTCCTAGCAAGTTCAGCCAGGTCCGGACAGTGTGGGAGAGGTCGGGAAAGAAAACCAATTGTAGAGCGTCCGAGCAGGAGAATAAATAGAGAGAAAGGTTGGCATAATGGGCACCTAAGTCATCGCAACCCTTGAGCATCTTGACCTCCCCCTCCTCTCTGCTCCTCTACCCCACATACGCAGGGTACAGAAACAGCGATCTCGACGTCCTTTTTTCAACTCCGCGATCTTGAGGCTGCACTGCTCTCTAACGCCACTCAATCTGCTCCCTTTGAGGATGGCATTACTTTATTCACTCTCCGCAACCTTCCTGACAAAGAAAAAGAGCTCATCCTCTCCCTCTCTACCGACTTCCGACACTTTCGACAGTCTGGGCCACGAGATTGCCCAACACAGCTTCCATCCAGGCATATAAGTCTCGTTTCAAGCATAAATTATCGCATCCATACCACACAGCTACGCAATCCTTGAGACACAAAATGGCCTCCCCAAACAGAGCGTTGGTAAGCAACCATAAACGGATGAGTTGGCAAAGAAGCTCCCTGAGAAACACCCCCTGATTGAGATGGCAGTGACATTCCTTCTGTCCTTCTCGAGCCGCTCTGCCCATTATTGCTTGCGAGCAGCTCCGGGAAAGGTCAAAGCTTGCCGCCATGCCACCATGGCTCCTTATTATAGCTGGCTGCTTGCCTTGTTTCCGCTGCCTGGAACCGCCTGGCACAAGGAAACGCTAAGAAGTTTCGATTCCCTGTTTCACAATTTTAGGTGACGTCAACTGCGTCATTTTCATCCACGGGCACAATTTTTTGGCGCCTTGGTGTAGTGGTAGAAGTATGGTACTCTATTCGGGCACAAAACTTAGGTGCCTGAGACGTCGTTGGCCTGCTACGCGAGCAGACGCTGGGCGTCTTCACCTCACGCTCCAAGCCAGTCCAGCCAGGTCCCAGCAGTGTGGGAGGGGATGGGAAAGAAACCCGTTAGCAGAGCATCCGGCCAGGAGAAAAAAAAAAACAGTAGGAGAGGTTGGCATAAAGGGCACATAGATCATCGCAACCCTTGAGCATCTTTACCCCCCTTCCTCTCAGACCCTCTTACCGTTTACGCAGGTTTCAAAAACAGCGACCTCGCATTCCTCTTCATCTGCACGAACTTGAGGTTTCACTTCTCTCTAACGCCACTCAATCTGCTCCCGTTGACGGTGGCATCACTTATTACACTCTCCGCAACCTTCCTGACAACAACGAGCATCTTTTCTCCCTCTATACCAAGTTGCGACGCTTTCGATAGTTTGGGCCACTAGCATCCCCAACCAAGCTTCCACGTATGCATATCAGTCTTGTCTCAGGCATAAATTATAGGGATTCACATCCATACCCCAGAGCTACGCCATCCTTGAGGCACAAATGGCGTCTCGCAACAGGACGATGGTAGGGAATCACAAAGGGACGAGTTGGCAAAGAAGCTCCCTGACAAACAACCTCTGACTGAGATGGTAATGACATTCCCTCTAACCTCCTCGAGCCGCTCTACTGCTTGCGAGCACCTCCGATAAGGGTCGAAACTTCTCTACGGATGTCAGTAACGCGAAGCATTGCTGGTGTTTTTTGCCCCGTTTACAGAATGATCAGTTTACAATGAGCTCCATTCCAGCCAGTCGTTAATGGCTCATGCAATCCTTCATGCGACTGGTTACGACGCGGCCATGTATTGCACATGCGGTGAAATTTTTGCTCGTTTCCGACGCCAAATAAAAACCACTCCTATAGTCCGAGCGATGAATTCTTGGGGGCGGACTGAGCCTCTCGTAGATGCAGAAGACAGCGAAAGAAGAAAGTGCTAAAGCGAGAAGGGCAGCACCACCAAAGAGTAGCACTACCTCATACAGGAACCATAAGAAACACGACGAGTGTCTTCATTTATCCCTTTACACGAGACTGCGAAGGATTTTGAAAACGACGTCGTTTCGGCGTGCCGGCAGTGGACGAGGGTAAACGTCGACAATCCCCCCCCCCCCCCTTTTTTTTTTCACCTCCAAGTTTTCCATTTAGAGGTGGGAAGGAGACTCATTTGGAATTCAGGCTTAACGCAGTAGAAATTCGGATGGCTGAAAACCTTCAGCCTCGCAGCCAAACACGTAAGATTGCCCGACGAGTCCGACCATCCGGCGCCAGGTCTATGGGTATCACTTTCCGTTTAATCTACACGCCGCTGCTTCATTTGCTTCAAACCGGTCGGAAGGTGAAAAAACGAGACGCGCCCGAAAAGAAACCCGAACGTGATGCGAAGACTGGTGCGGCGCAGTGCTTGGTGCGCTGTTCAGAGAGTAGCATACCAATGCAACCTTTCAGCTGCTAGACCTGCTCCCTCCCACAAGTTATTACGTTCGACTCCTTTTCTTGAACTTTTCAGATTAATACTTCAGGCACTACTACGGCCGCTCGATAAGCAACGCACGCTTTGTATCAAGTGGCCAAAGCATTACCAAGAACTCTGAAAAGATGGTTTGGTTTATGGGGTTTAACGTCCCAAAGCGACTCAGGCTATGAGAGACGCCGTAGTGAAGGGCTCTGGGAATTTCGACCCCCTGGGGTTCTTTAGCGTGCCCAACCAGTGCGTGGTATTTGGAGACAGTTGTGCTGGTAGCTTTCCAACAGGTACGCTGAATTGATTTTTTCATTTTTGAAACAGCGCAACAAAGACGGGACGTGGAAACTGAGGGGTAAAGACAAACAGGCGCTGACTAACAACTGGGTTTATTGAAAAAAACACACAAATATATAAACAGAGTTAGGAAAGATTAACCGCCACCATAGTCAACTCATGCCACATGTGACGCCAGATACCAAATCTCCCCTTCGGAAAGGGCGACCGATGGGCAACTAATGCGCGTTGCGCCTTTCTCACGTATAAGAAAAGCTTCAATAACTTCTCGCGTCATCTTATCACTATGGCGGAACGTGATATTGGTGTTCTTATAGTCGGGGATACATTTGCATTTCTTGCAACGGAATGCACATTTAGCGAGAGGGTCTTCTTCTGATTTTCTTTTTTCGTAATCTTTTTCATGTTTACATTTGCACTTTCTGCAGTGGACCGCCACGTGTGACAGGGGGTCTTTTTTTCTGGTGTTCTCATGTTCCATGAGTCGCTTGTTGATGCATCTTTCCTGTTTGGCCAATATATGTGGCGCCACACGAGAAGGGAATTTGGTATACTACCTTTACCTCGCAAGGTACATAAGGGGAAACATGGCGCACCTGACAAGCCCTTTTGTTTCTCTCCTGCCTCTGCCTTACCTGTTTGCACATCCTGCCTAATTTCTTCGGGGCAGAAAACACGACGTCAACGCCATATCTGCCTGCCACTTTTTTGAGCCCATGGGACATGCTGTGCGCATATGAAACCACTGCCGATCTTTTATTTTTATTTTCATTTCTTGCACTCGGCCGAGCCCCATACTTCACCTGCCTAAGCAATTTCTCCGCTGCCCTTGAAATGAGGTGAGCCGGATAGCCATTCGCGCGTAACCTGTTTGATTGGGCTGCAATGCTCTCCCCAATCATTTCATGGCAGGACTTCTTGAGTGAAGACTGCAGGCAAGACAAGATAATGCCTTCTTTTATAAGCTTGGAATGACCTGACCTGAAGTTTAACTAGGGCTTAGCCGATCTTGGCCGATAACACCAGTACACGTGATTGCCTCGGGAAAACAAAACCAAATCTAGAAACTGCAGTTCCTTGTTCGTGGGTACCTCTGTTGTAAACTTTAGCCCACGTCCGTACTCATTAAACACCTTAAGAACATCGACTATCATTCTAGGCAGGCTGCTTGGCGGGGTAAACACCAAATAGTCGTCAACATAACGAAAAATACGCACCCCTAACTCCTTCGAAGCTTGCTCAATCGCCCTGTCCACAAAACTAAAAAAAAATGTTGGCCAATACAGGTGGAATACGTACCAACTTGCCCAAATTTCTGCTTTACTCAACGCTGAATTGAGCATGCCCTCATGCTCGAGCACTGTCTGTTGACCACTTTCTTTCGAATGGCTGGAGGAGATGTGCCGCGAAACAAAACTGCGGCAAATATACTGCAGTGAAGGCGAAATTTTTGTTGCAATTTTAAGCATTAATTTCAGTGTTTTATGCACAAAAAAGGTCATTTTCTCAGTATTTCAGTCGTTGAAGTTCTTTCAAAACTACATTAAAAGTCGGCTTAAAGCTGCTAAATGCGGATTTTGACCCAGCACAAGCGGCAGAGGCAGTTTCTTCAATGTCATTCATGCAGTACGATACGTGGTAAGTCGCGTCGACCGGAAATTTCGGGGCACTGCCAAACATCGAACCACTAAAAGAGAAAGGCCATCACACATGCACTTTCGCACTACCTTCCTCTTATGTACTCCACTCAAAATACAGGAAACGAACGGTCTGGTGGGGACAGTCTAGGTTGCTTTCATTGCTGTGCAGTTAACGCGACTAAAAGACACTGGCCACAACAAGCGATGTGCATTTCAGCCTCTCCATTGTCTGGAGAGCGAGTTTCCATATTTCCCAGGACTTAATATATTGTAAAAATTAAAATTTGGTCTCCAGCAAAACTCTCAAGTATTCGAGCAGCCCATATTAACGGCGGTTGTATTTAAGAAAAAAAAAAACTTACGCTCAAAACTTTAGAGGCAGCACCAACTATCCAGATATACCTCCGCCCTTAGACTAACCACCGCCGCTTGAGCGAGTGGCTGGGATTAATTATATGCGCTGAGCGTTGGCCGGAAGGTCCACCATTTTAAAGTGGCAGGAGGCCAGCGGCTTTCATCGGCCGCCGCAAATATCCGGCGGCCAGCGCTCAGCGACGCTTATGAAAGTCCAAGCCCCGCATTCGAGCGTTCGTGTCAAGTCTGCGGACTGCGGTACAGGAGATGTCATCTACCAGCTCGCGTTTCAAACGGTACAGCCGTGCTTTGGCTATGGCCCTACTCTAATATGTCATCTCCTACACTCACAACCCTATATTGCAGTAAAATGGCAGTAAGCTCTCCTCTAGCGCACTCCGTGTTAGGGGCGGGGTATGCTGCTTTAAATTTACGCAATGCTTACTATTGCCAACGCAGGTATATTCCCACCGGAAAGCAGACTAACTTGATGCACATAGCAATGGAAGAAAGCTTTTAAACACAGCACCGGAGGCCTTCAGATTAGCAAATCGTGGAATTGACGGTTAAAATCTTCTCAACTCCTGTAACTTCTCCTGTTTTGACATGGAAATAGGTTTCCGCTTCCAACCGTGTGTTTTCCGTAGTTTTAGTGACGGAGATCTACCCCAGGAGTTGGGAATGTATGAGGGGGTTGTGGCTCAGCAGAATCTAGGTCGCTTTCCAAAGGTTGCGAAGGTTCAGGCGGTCAAGCGTTCGGACTGCGAGCGAGCAGCTTCACACCTCTGGATCGTCGTCGTCTTTTTCATACACACAATTCACCGTAGTGAGCGAGCGTGGCTACTACGCTGCAATTAGCTCCCGGAGAAAAAGGAGGCATCCTGCCGACTTGGGAGCACGCACGAGAGGCGGATCGTAGCACGGCTTGAGGGGGTCAACGTGCACTGTTTCACGGCCACGATGGCGTGCATCCGGGGGCGGCGAAAGTGGTTCAGTAATGTTGTTCACTGTAGGTTCCGGCAGTTAACACGGTAAGAGTCTTGGTGCCTTGAAAGGAGTTCTGTGTAGAGACCGGTACGGGTTGACGGAACGCGAAGCAACACGAGCGAGTCTGGGGTATAGAACGGAAGAGGACTGGTAGGGGCGCGAAGGTGCTTCTGGCGATTCTGGTCCTGCATTGTAAGAGACGGGCCAGCTGGCGGCATTCCTCAGCATATGTCGCTGCTTGAGAAAGGACCAGAGATTCGGACACGTCAGGGCGGCCAATGCGGAAGCACGGTATCCATAGTAAAGGTAGGCTGACGGCCGTGAAGAAGAAAAGAGGGTGAAAAGCCAGTTGTGCTCTGTGCGGCAGTATTGTAAGCATATGTTCCGATCTGAGTGAGCAGAGGCAACATATATGGTCATCATGTAGCTCGATGTGCGATTGAAAAGTTCAATCATGCCATTGGTTTGAGGGTGGTAGGCCGTTGTAGAGCGGTGAACGATGCGGTACTGGCGAAGTAGGACTTCGAAGCTCCGAGTGGCTTAAAACAATTACTATGTCAAATTATTCAGTTCAACTGAAAGGCGGTCAGATTCTGTTTGAAAAAAAATTGAAATTTGTGTTAGACTGTGCCCCTCTACCAATTGCAAGCCTCCTAAGAGATGGCATCGAACTAAAAAGAAAAGGTTTAGCTAATGCCTTTAATAATTACTTTCTGTCCATCAGCTCCACACCGACAATCAACAATGGTCTAAGCTGTGATGTGGATGCCATAAAGCACAGTTTACTTTAATAGTCTCTCCCATAATGAAGTGGTAGCTGCATTTATGCCCTCAAAAAATAGCCAATTTTGCGACGCATCTGGAATTCAGATCAAGCACGTCAACTATGTTCTAGATCTAATCGCTCCTTGCTTAGTTGATGTTTTCAGCATCTGCATCTCAGAGGTAACTTTTCCTCGGTGCATGAAATCCGCCAAAGTGACAGTATTACATAGGAAAGGTGACCGACACGACTTACCAAATTATCGTCCCATTTCAATTTTGCCAGTCTTTTCAAAGGGTTTTGAGAAACTTATTCTCGAGTGTCTCACATCCTTCACCGACCGTTACAGTATCATAAGCCCGTCACAATGTGGCTTTCGAAAAAGCAGATCAGCAGAAATGGCCTTTCTTTCTCAAAAAGAATCCATATTGGATAACTTTGAAAGCAGACGTATAGTATTAGGTATTTTTCTTGACTTGAGAAGCTTTTGACCTCGTTAACCAGCAAATATCGCTCCAGAAAATTAACTACTATGGGATTCGTGACTTTGCTTTATCATTATTAACATCGTATCTACAGCATCGCACACAGTTTGTTGATATAAATGGAAATTTATCAGACGTTAAAATGGTGACTACAGGCGTTCCCCAAGGTAGTATTCTTGGTCTGTTTCTTTTTATGATATATATTAACGAAATTGTACGCGTAGGTGAACGTGACAAATGCATATTATATGCAGACGATATAGCATTGTTCTTTTCGGGAAGCAAAGGCTCAGACTTCAGTACTCGTGCGAATGGCACCCTTTCGAAAATTAAGAACTGGTCATATAACAACTATTTCAAGAAACACCAGTAATTCTAAAGTAGTTTTATTTGATACACGAAACACGAATATTAAAGAGCCTCCCCTCCAGCTCAACGAAAGTGTACTGGAAGTTGTACCCTGTTATAAAACTTTAGGAGTTTACTTCACTGTAAACATATCATGGGATAGTCATATTAAACATTTGTCCAGTAAATTATCTAGCACCATCGGTCTTATACGTCGCTACTCCCCGACTTACCCCACATCCGTTAACGCCTTCGTTTTTAAATCGCTCTTCATGTCTTTGATTAACCATGGCATCCTAGTGTGGGCAACTACAACTACTGAAAACATGCACAAGTTGGTCGTCTAGCAAAAACATGCCATAATAATTATAAATAAAGTGCCTTACCAATATCGTACAGCTGACTTATTAAAAAAACTAAACGTTACTCGCGTGGACTCCTTGCATGGCTTTAGGTTATGCGAATGTTACAGGTCGAACGTCATAAACCACATCCGAACCCTGGCTGAATTAGCCGAATTAAATAGAAACATAGTTTCATACACCACACGTCATCCTGGATTCTGGAAAGTTGCCAAATGTCGTACCCATTATGGAAAACAGATCCTAAAGTTCACTTTGCTAACTACCGTAAATCAGCTACTACAAAATGACATAGATGCTACGAGAATATCCATGCAAAAGTTGCGTCATATGTTTACTTAGATAACGCACGTGTTTTCCACTTGTACTGCTTCTTCTGTATCTTTTTCTTTTTTTTTTCTCCAGATACAGAAGTAAGCGTTTTATATTTTGTTTCTTTTTGTTCATCTATCCATTGTGTATACGAGTGGCTTATATATGGTGTGTAATCTTCCATTGCCCCATCCGTTTGTATTTTATCGATGTCTGTATTCATGTTGTGTAACGAAATATTGCCACCCCTGCTGTAAAAGGGGTCAAGCAATATTTCCCTGGCCTAGTCAATCACCTAATTTTGAATAAAGATCATATCAAAAGCGGATGGATCCGTCCTTCCTCCTCACGAAAACAACGAGGGAAGCTCAGGGGCTGTGGAAAGGCTGGATGACTCCACGCTGAAGCATGTCATCCCTTTCTTTGGTAATTACGTTGCGTTCAGGGACCGACACGCGATACGGACGCTAGCGACACGGGACATGCGGGGCGGTGTCGATGCAGTGAGTGACGACGGATGTGCGGCCAAGCGAGGAGTGCAGTAAATCGAAGGACGGACGGAAACGCTGGAGTAATGCGAGCTGCTGAGAGCGTTGGGCTGGCGAAAGACTGCCATCGATTAATCGGAAATACAAAACATAAATGGAGTCTTTGTTTGGTGCAGCAGTACGCGAATCAATGGCATATATCTGGAGTGGGGCCGGATCTTCATAGATGGAGTATGTAAGAACGTGATCGACTGATTCGACTTATCGCGGGCATTCGCCATGTAGAAGCGCTGATGGGCACGAAAAGGTTCGTAGCATGAACTTCGCTGTGGCCATCGCATGTAGTCAGAAGAGCGAACGGAAGGAGGAAACAGTGGCGACGGGTAGCAGCATCAGTCGAAATGGAGAACAGTCGAATCAGAACCGCAGGTGCACGAGAGGAGGACCAGGGCTGTAGAGAATGCAGGGATATCCGTACCTTCAGCGACCAACATTTTACCGGCTCGGGGAGAGGTGTAGAACGGCCGGGCAGCAGAGAACAGAGACAATTCAATGCTAGCATGGGCGAAGTCGATGTTCGCATGGTGAAGTGTGAGAAAGTAGCAGCCCAGAATGACATCGTGAGAGCGGTGGAACAGAACCTCAGCAAGTTTAATCCTGGATGCCGCACACAAGGCTGAGTTTTCTTATTTAGACTGAGCTGAGCTCACGCTATAAAAAGCAGCTGGAGTTCGAAGTACGGGATGGAAGATTAATGCAGAGATGGCATTGCAGTACGACGTGTCACGTCTCAAATGCATCTAGTCAAGCTCTAAGGGAGGTAAAGTTTCTCATACAAGCAGCACTGCTGTTTACATGTGTGCCATCCCTTTCCCTAGGAGTTCCTCTGCCACGGCCGATGCAGCGCCCCCGGCCTTTCTGGCGCCTCGGGAGACCCCGGCGGACCCTGCTGCCCCAGAGGCCCCCCCTGCCGCCGCCCCGGAGGTCGCCGCGCCGGAGACCGCCGCGCCGGAGATCGCCGCGCCGGAGATCGCCGCCCCGGAGGCCATCTCCACCCCGGAGGCCATCTCCACCCCGGAGGCCATCTCCACCCCGGAGGCCATCTCCACCCCGGAGGCCATCGCCACCCGGGCGGCCATCGCCACCCGGGCGGCCATCGCCACCCGGGCGGCCATCGCCACCCCGGAGGCCATCGCCGCACCGGAGGCAATCGCTGCCCCGGAGGCAATCGCCGCCCCGGAGACCACCACCGCCATTGCTCCGGAGACCACCGCCACTGCTCCGGAGACCACCGCCACTGCTCCGGAGACCACCGCCGGCGCCGCCCCGCAGGCCACCGTCCCGGTGTCCTTCGCCGCCGCCGCCGCCGCCGCCACCGCCACCGCCACACCCGCCGACTCCTCCACCGCCGCCGCCGCCGCCACCCCCGCCGACGCCGACGCCGCCACCGCCACTGCCACCCCCGCCGACGCCGCCACCGCCACCCCCGCCGCCGCAGCCGCCGCCGCCCCGGAGGTCGTCACCCCTGCAGCACCGGCTGCCCCGGCGCCCCCGCCGCCGCTGCGCAGAAGCGAGCGGACCAGAAGGCCGCCGGAGAGGCTCACGTATTATTAAAAAAGGCACTGTCGAGCGGCCCGAATGGATGTCGTGCCATAAATGTCGGCAGCTCATGGCGCTACCGCAGTCAGCAGTGCCAGTATTATGGCTGGATGTTGCTTTAAACGTGTTGGTATCGCAGCTCCGTACGCTTTTCTTCGTGCTGTCGTCACAAACATATAAAGAAGTCAAGCACATCGCACGCTTCAACGGGTGCGTTTCTGTTGTAGCCAGTTAGCGTAAACAGGTTTGTTCCACAAAATTCGGAAATAGCCAGCCGAGTTCGTTATAAAGTGCTGAAAATTCACACCTTTACGAGAACGCTATCGGTCGCTCTTCGGAACAAGGCCCCTTGTGATCATCCTGTGTCGTGGCGGCGCCAGAGCAGAAGCGCCCTGGGCCTCGAAGCAACTTTACTGGACAAAAGAAAGGCCCTACGGGTAGTCTCCTATTGGTTCAGGGTTTCTGTCCGGTGGGCTGAGCGGTCCACACGCCAGCCTCTCAGGAGGAATAAGTGGGATGGGGAGGGGGACATAGGGGGATGCGTCGAATAAAAGAGCATAGAATGGAAAAGCGTTCTCCTAAAAGCGCATTCTGCTTACGAAGTTCACTGCATTAGGCCACCTGAACGTCGCTGAATATTTTTTTAAGCTGTCATGTTCATTTTTTAAACGTATTTCGCTCGTTGGAAGGACAGATGTGATTTTGCAACAAAATAAACAAGTTTAGTAGGCAAGCAAAGCCAATTTGATAAACTGGGTATTACAGCACAGCACTAAAGCGGGTATTTGCACACAAAGATCTATGAAGTAAAAGACCACGAACCCACGAAATACGACAAATACATGTTGTCCTCGTGTCTGCTCACGTCACTCCGGTTAAGTAAGTGCTTTATTTTTCCGTTTGCAAAATACATTTGAGAACGGACAGGTTCGAGGAAAAAAGCTGCGGAATCAGCTTGACAGGTCCTAAAACCCGTTTGTTGGCAGCAGCAGCAGTGCGGGATGGCAATGCTTTCAAAACATTAAAGCACAAAGCAAAGAAACAAAACAAAGAAACAAAATAACAAACAAAAAAGGTGAATCTGCAAAGCTACATAGGTTAGTATTCAAAAATACAGCAGCATGAATATAATCACTCACTCAGTCACAAAAGAAGTACATTAGGCAAGGAACATACATAGTACTGGTTTACGATGATTAACCCAATGGTTCATAATATAAACACATGCTCAATATTAGTGGCAACAATAATTGTGTAGAGTAGACAATGAAACATGTAAAACATCAATATTCTCTGAGATTAGTGCATTTAGCAAGGCAGGTAGGGTGTAAGCAATCATTTGCTTACCGTAATTAGTTCGCGTGTGTGTTACCTACCAGTATTCCGGACATCGCGTTTGGTAGTGAAGTAGATTTTGTTTAAGATTGGCTGTTGAACGGATGGCAAAATTATTCGATTTGCATTCTTTAATGTATGCGTGTACTAACATGTAGTTGTATAAATTATGCACTTTCAATATATTAAGCTCTTGGAACAAAGGTTCACTTGGGAAATCCCAGTTCACATCGCACATCGCGCGCAGAAATTTTTTCTGAAGGACAAGTAACCGACCTAGCGCTTGTCCCGTTCGTCTTCTGTCCCTTGTCTGTTTTTTGTCGCGCTACAAACATCCCCTCAAGCAAAACCGACCTACAATTGTGGCAGACGTGGTACCCCAGACAAGACAGCAGTAATTAAAGTGACTCATAGAGAGAGATTTATATATAAGCAATTTTACATTTCGGGGAAGATACCTAAGGGAAAAAATTAATCCAACTACCTGGGATAGTTTACTTACAAGTGATGATGAATGGCTGTTCCAGGACATGTCATGGTCGAAGACAATTCCTAAGCTTTTTACTGAATTCACTAGTTCAATTTTATCCACATTAAGTGTGATGCCTGCAGGTAGTGTAGCGTTTCTGTTCTTGGCTTGGAATAATATGGCTTTTGTTTTCGTTGCATTTATTGTGAGACCGTTTTTGATCGACCATACATGTAGTTTTTCTAGTACTTTATTAGCAATTCTTAATAAGTCTGAGGTATCATGAGAAGAAAACAGGAGTGTGGTATCATCAGCATAGATGATGTTAGTTCGGGGCTAGTTGTTCGGGGCTACGCGGAAGCGCTGCCCTTACTCGATTTGTCAGGATAGCTCTACTAAAATCTCTGCACACTCCGCACTATTTTTGGTAGACTTGAATCAAACTGAAAGCAGGCGACCCAAACTCAATACATTAACTCCATGAAGGTCTTGTTTGGAAGCAGGACAGCAGCGCGGCGTGGCTCCCCTGGTGGGGAGAGGCGAAATCATCGGTCTTGTGATGAGAAGCACTTAGCGCAGCGAAACGCGGTTCACGTGCGCTACTATTCCACTTTCTGCAATGGTATCGACTTCATCTTCGAGAAAAGATGGAACTCAATGCTGCAATGTTTAGAGTTATACAACAGTTCTGAGAACCAACGGTCGAGAACCGCCCGTGCAGTAGTACCTCTTCCAAGCCAGGAGGCACGAGAAGCAGCTCAGCAAAGCATTGACTTAAAATATCTGAAATTCCTGTTAAGTGGCGCATTTTCGATCGTATTGGCCGTTCTGTCATACTTACACATGGAATGCGCTCTAACAGAACGCGTGAGTCAAACCCCGACGCTTTACAGTGCGCTTTTCGGTTCCTCCATGTACGTTAGTCGCATGTCATAAGCGCAAGCATGTGCAATTCCGAACTCATGAGCATGTCACACAGCTGGAACTGCATGCCTGATAAGCGTGGAGCGCTAGCCATTGATCTTAGCGCACAGCATGCAGAAATCGAGGTAATAGTGTATGCAAAAAAGCTGACAGTTTCTTACTCGCAATGAAAGTGCGTTGATGGTCACGAAAGGTGAGGAATAATTCAACCATCTTGAAGTTTATGCCGCAGATGACGTAATCGCTAACTTCTTATACAGAGCGTGCTTCAACATAATCATACTGAGCAAACGTTAAACGCGACCCACTTATGCAGTCGTTCTCTTTTTCACAGATTCGCACCGCGAAAGTTCCTTTTAACGTTAGCTATCCTGAAGATGCGCTGCAAAAGGCGCATTCTTGCGCAGGTGCTTGCTTGCTATTCACGACCTGGAGGAAGGCGCCTCAAGTGACACAGAAATAGAGTCGTTACGGAGGTCTGTTTCTGTGGTCAGCGTGTATACACCCACTCGTACCTTTGTATAATGCGACTGACTCGCGCTTATTTGTTCATGGGGCAAGCTCTTAAAATCAGCCAGTCTTTCGTTGTTCGAGGGCGTAATGCAATAAACGGGAGAGAGGGAAGAGATCGCTGGAATAGTGTTGAGATTCAGCCGGCGTGAGAACGGAGCGATGAACAGTGGACGCGTGCATTTGGAGAAAATTTCGACTCAGTGACGCGACGATGAAGTCCATTTCAGAGCGGTAGAATTACAAAACTAGAAGCACAACTTTGAGTGCCTTCTCCAAGAGGTGAACAATAACTAGCGACCGTCATGCTACTTGCGCAGAAAATAAGCAAAATAAATATTTGCCAGCGGTCACTGTAGCCTGAGCTAAACTTTTCAAAAGGCGTCCAGCCACTTAGCGAAGGCAGGATCCGAGGAAGGGGGCTGCCCTTCGTCCCCTTCACCTTCCGCCCTGCCAGAAAAAAAGAAAAAAAACAGAAAAAAAGCACCGCAACATCAGCACTGACGCATGACGGCTATTGCCTGTTGCACGATGGGCTACTGAACAAATGACCCAGCTATCTTCAGCCAAAACTTTTAAATACACCCCGGCAGGATAGGTCGAGTAAATTTCTTGTGCGTTGTTGAACATCGTATGTAGAGAGAGAGAGGGAAAGGCAGGGATGTTAACCAGAAAGGATTCCGGTTGGCTACCCTGCACAGGGGAGGGGAATGAGGGGAATTAAAGAGGAAAGAGAGAAGTAACGGGAAATAATCACAGTCTGTCAATCAAGGCAGTCGCTCTCAAAAAGCGAAAGAGTGCCTTGTAAGCCTTGATGGCAGTTGACTGTTGTGGCCACGGACCGAGGATCTTGGCCTCTGTGAAAGGGCGAGGGTCCAGGCGGTCCAGAGCACATCGCAGCTTATGTCGTTCGGCCACAAAGGCAGGGCACTCACACAAGATATGGGTGATTGTCTCATCACAGGCGCAGTTCACACAAGAAGGGCTGTCGGCCATCGCGATCCGGAAAACATACTTATTCGTGAAGGCAGCACCGTGCCATAGACGAAACAGTAGTGTTGCTTCACGACGCGCTACATTACACGGAAGACGGAGGCGCAGTCCAGGGTCCAATGTCCTGAGGCGACGGTTGCACAACTCTCCAGAGTTCCACGCTGAAAGTGTGAGCTCAAACCTCAAGGAACGAAGCCCACACGCTGCGTCAGTTCTCGTTACGGGGATATTAACGGGGATTCCGTCATTGTGGGCAGAACGGGCAGCTTCGTCAGCCTTCTGTATAGAATAATTATAAAATTGACAAAAATTAACATTGGCTATTGCGTTTCCGGCGATGATTCCTAAGCCAAAATGTAGAGCGTGTCAAAAAAAGGCCTCCTAATTCTACCGTTTTAATTCATGTGTTCCATAGATTATCTTTTCCCTCTTTGAAAAAAAAAAAAAAGCGCGCCAAATACGAAAAACACCAGTGTGACCATGCCTTGCGCGTAGCGATAGCAGCGCTCTCCAACGCTGAATTCGAGAATACAGTCGCGTTCGTTTGATGATGGCGCGAATATTTGGTTTAGGCTTATCGGGGTTTAACGTCCCATAGCGACTTAGGCTATCAGGCACACCGTAGTGAAGGGCTTTGGAAATTTCGACCACCTGGGGTTCTTTACCGTGCACTGACATTGCGCAGTACACGGGCCTCTGGAATTTCTCCTCCATCGAAATCCGACCGCCGCGTCCGGGATGGAACCCGCGTTTTTCGGGTCAGCAGGCGAGCGCCGCAACCACTGAGCCACCGCGGCGGCTCGTTGGCGCGAATGTGACGGCGTGAAAACAATGAAGTGGACGAAGGCGGTAATATTGAATGCAACACCTGTGCTGCGGTCAGTGCGGAATAAAAAACAGCGTGCGTGCTAGTTTTGCAGTAGTTATACGCGGGCCGAAACACTAATCTCCGTTAGAAGCCGGCGGACAGCGTTCCTGCCGTGGCGCCTCACATGTGGCATCTTATATTGCGCTAGAATTTATTGTGGCCATTCCCCGTATTTAGCTGTTGTGTGTTTGTCTTGCTGACGCCGGTTTTGTGGCAGGCTGCTCACCTGCCCACCGAGCAGCCTGTCCGCGGTGCTAGGGGGCTGCTCAATTAATCGTGAGGGGCTGCTCGCGAAGAGCAACCTGGATCGCAACCCAACCCTAGCAATCTGATTTCCCCCGATGGCAGCAGCTGCCATAGAAGGGCAATGGTGCATAGCTTGACCACTGCAGCACTGTTCCAGGAGAAGACTTCCATGGATCTATGAATGAAGAGAATGACCAATTGCGCATATATGGACATTAACCTATTATCGCTATCCCAACAACGGCCATCCGTGCACACTAGATCTGAACACTGGAACTGAAGTTAAAACCGAACTGGTAGCGCACCTAACTCGCATTTGGCCTAACTACACAAATCGACCATCATTTTTTATTGTCACTACGCAGGGTTCTGCCTCTGAGAGCACCGATTTTTCTCCGGCAGAGATAATATACGAATCGGCCGACCGACGACTAGGAACTCTGCTTTGTTTCTGCCTGTTTATAGGCACTGGCACACCCGCTGTTATCTCCACTGAATGCGGCGGGGTCGCAGGAGTTACTTTTAATTTTGCTGCCAGCGCCCATTTCATGTTTCATTCTTGAGATTCGTGGCACCATCGAAAGCATCTTCGTTCAATCCGCGTTTGAGAGCACTGCAGTTGCGGCGCGCAGCATACGATCACTTAGAATTTTTCTCATATTCGCACGCTTTCGTTTCACCGCAGGAAAAAAACTATTCTCTAGCACACATCCACAGGGGTACTGATGAATTACAAGTTTTTTGGCCCGCTCTACATTTCGGTTTCAGAAGTTTCGCCGACAGCAAAATAGCTGAAATGTTTTTTTTTTATACTTTAATTATGTATTTCGCCAAAATACAAAACAAAATGGAGTAACTGCCCTCAACGGTCAGTAATATGGTTCAATTTGCCTCCACCTATCTTTCCATGGTGTATTTTAATATTTGGCTGAATATGGCTGGGACACCTGGCATTGTGGCCTAGCCTTAAAGCCTTGTCAGGGCAGAGACGGGGGATCCGGAAAAGGACAGTGCGCATATGGCTAGGCTTAAACAGGCTAACTCTATCTTCGATGAAAAAGAAAAAAAAAACAAACACGCGGGAGCGTTCATAGTCGTCCACATTCGGCTTCTCTCGCACGACTCCGGGTGCAGTCAGAATCAGCTCTCGCTGGGTTGTCGCGGCCGTCGGTTCCGCGAGTTGTCACACCCCTCCCTCCGTTATGAAGCTTGCTGCATGCACGGCACTGGGACGAAGACTGTTTCTGTAGTAGTTCACGGGTTTGCGTACCAGAGTTGAGCGGCGAAGATCAGGGTGAGAATCGGTTGCTCTTGGCTACTGACACTCCGAGGATTTTGTGCAGTAAAGTGATACAGTGCAACGGCACAAGGAGAAAGAAAAGACACAACACAGCGCTGTGTTAAGGCCTTTCTTTTCTTGGCCCTTGTTTCGTTGCGCTGTTTCACCGTGGCAGACCAACTTGCCCGTCAGTTCACGTTGTTTTGTGGAGCATTCGGAGCTTAATTAACGGTAAAGTGGAGACAGGTGCTTTTTTCTCTTGTGTCTGCTGTAGTAAAAAGCCCCTAGTCGTCTGAAAAGATACCACGCGTACTCAGCTGTCGCACGCGGTCCCTACGCATGCTCCCAGCGTTCCGTCCTCGAGCTACACCAGCCAGTAGTGCTCACATTTCTTGCACTTGCGGCATATTGAAAGTAATGTAGCTGTTTCTAACTGCATTAACAGAGAAGGGATAAAGGGACGTTCAATACCACCTAAATGCTCATGAAATTGCTGCGACGGCGCAGAAGCGGGGTAATCATTACTAAGACCCCGAACTCTCTGTGGCGGAAAATTATAAATACCGTGAACTTAAAACAAATATGGTGTGAACTACGTCCATGATGTTGCCTAGTTTTTCCGCCAGTTAGATCATGGCGATGTTGAATAGTAAGGGGGATAAATTGACCCTTGCGGCGTTTCCTTTTTTGGTGTGTTTTTCCGTTGAGACCGGATGTTGCCGATACCTATAGTAGCAGTTCTGTCCGTGAGGAAGGCTGTTACATATTGAAATGTTTTTGCCCCGCAATTAGTTCTGGAAAGCCTCTCGAGGATAGCCTTGTGACTGATGTTGTCAAAAGCACCCTTCAAGTCAATGGCCAGGAATATGCTGTCCTTTAGGCTAAAGGAGGCCGACGCAATCAGGATAGTCATTGCCTTGGTGATAAAACGATTGACGTACAGCTTGCCGTACCACAAAATAAACCGAGAGGAAATCAATCAAATTGACGCCCAAATTAGGAAAGGATATAAGATCGCGCTAGGACTTCCCCTCATAGCGTCCACGCAAAAACTCATGTTACTAGGAGTATTCAACACCTATAACGAACACAGCGAAGCGGCCACATTCTTTCAGAAAGTCAGGCTAGCACAATCCAAGGTAGGAAGGCACCTACTAACGAGACTTGGCCACCGAGACGCAATAAGAGAGATCAAGAATTCGACTGACATACCACAAAACACTAGGGAAACGTTCGTGGTCACCCCTATACCAAAAAACATGAGCCCCCTGCACAACGCAGGGAGGAGGGAGGCTAGGGCAAGAGCTCTAGGCCGAAGCCTGGCAAAGAAATCAAACGTCCTCTACGTAGATGCTTCCACGTACAGAGACAGAAAAGCGGCGGTCGTAGCCGCCGTTAACAACCAGGGCAAAGAAATATCCAGCATGTCAATTAGGACTGGGGATATAGACACGGCACAGGTGGTGGCAGTAGCTTTAGCCATCACGGAAGCAAATAGAAACAACAAGAGCTACAGAATAGTAACAGACTCACAGGCTGCATGCAGACGCTTCCTAAGGGAAAGATTAAGCAAGCAGGCCGGCACCCTCCTCAGGGAGGCGACAAAACTCAAAAACGAGCAGAATGTGGTATGGGCCCCTGTGCACGGAGAAGTAGAGGGAAACTTTAAAGTCGACGCGATAGTTTGAGGTTACACAAACCGAGCGACCGACGACAAGGGGGAAACCAACGCTACTCCGAACAGCTACGGACAACTCACCATGTTTTGGAAGTTAGGACGCCGTAAATACCCGCTTCCCCACAAGACACAAGACATTAGGCAACTAAACGGAGACGGCTACTAACAAACTCATACCCAAGTCGCTACATATACAGTAAGATTTAGCCTACGCAATACACCCCAGAATGCGTGTGGTGCGGAGAGATAGCCACCCTCTACCACTCCACATGGGGCTGTCGGGCGAGCCCGATAGAGCCCAAAATTAAAAACCCGCCAGTGGAGCAGTGGGAGGAGCTTCTGTCCAGCTCCGACCCGCAAGATCAGCTTGCGCTGGTTGAGCAGGCCGAGTAGGCAGCAAGAACCAATGGGATCCTGTACCTAGGAACACCACCTGCTGCTCAATACCCCAACCCCTAAACCCCATCCCATCGTGCGGAATAAAGTTTTATACTGCTACTACTACTACTGAAAAGAAATAATCTGCAAAATACCGCGGGAGGCAATAATTAATGCTTCAGAATGCACCGTTCGTTATATTTGGAAGTACGTTATGAATAAAGTTTTAATTGTCATTTTTTCTCTACAAGGTATCTTCGCCACTGAGCTCGCGAGTCAAAGAAGAACCCAGCTTTTTCAGCTACGTTGGGGCAAACCGTGCGGCGAGCAAGTGCTGGCTATGGATGGCGAAAGAAGGCGGCACGGATCGCTTAGAAAGAGAAGACACTGAAACAGTTGAGGGGAGTGGGCAAAGGAAAGAAGGGTAAACGGGCACAGAACTGCGGCGCTTGGAACACGGTGTACTGACGGCATCGCAATGACAGTGGCTGTGCGCATTAATGTATTTGAGGCTTTTCTTCACCAGATTATGGCACGCACATATAAAACGTTGCCTTACATAAATTGTCGACGTATCCGTTGCTTACGTATTTTAGTGTGCTGTCTGCGTTTCCTTTCTTTCTTTTTTTTTTGGGGGGGGGGGGGGGGGGGGGGGCAGGGAGGCACTCGGCTATTGTTTTCCTGACAGTTTGCGATAGCATTATAAGGGTAATGATATCACTTTTAGAATCTTACTGAGGGCTGAAACTCCTCCTTCGCGTTATATTCGCGCAAACAAGGTTAATCCATCATTACCCCAACGTTATTTCGTGCCTGCTGACGTCGGAAACAAAAATAGTAACAAATGTGAGAATTTTTTTTTTCTGTTGTGCTGGGTTTTACGGCACATAGGCAATTAGGGTCATCATGTTTGTTTGGTAGGCAGGAGTTAAGAAGTTTAAAAAAACTACAATCGGGTTAGAAGTTTTTCTTTTTTTAAGAACAATGTAATGCAGGAAATTTCGATGAGTGAATTTTCTCCCAAGACTAATCTGGGAAGGAATGGGATCTGTTCATCGAAAAATTGTCCGAATTGTTTTTTGCTTAGTCTGTCGAGCTTTGTAGATGAACATAAAATGTGGTTTATGTTGATATCTTTCCCGCATAGCTCACACGCAGGTCTTTGTTGTTTTGTAAGACTAAAACTGTGTGGAAGGTTTGTGTGTCCAATACCGAGGCGACATCAAATGGCTTCAGTGAAACGTTCTTGGTATGAGCATGACTTCCATTCACCTATGAAGGGTTTTACATCGTGTAGTTAATTTACCTTCAATATTCCATTTGGCCTGCCATTTGTCTTTCAGCTTGCACCGTACCAATTTCATTCCATCTCTGTGGGGGATGCTTAAGCTCTTGATTTCTTTGTGCCGAGCTTGTGCAGCACATAAATCTGCTTTCTCATTTCCACTGATTCCGGCGTGGCTCGGAACCCAGCAAAATTTTATGCCTTGTCCATTTGTTATGGCTCGTGTTAGGTTGTGTATGATATCGCCGGTTATTGGCATAACTGCATTCTTAGGATGAAGTGCAGTGAGTATGCTTAAAGAATCGGTGTAAGTTATGCTGTTCGTGATGTTCTCATTTATTATTTTTTCTACAGCCACAGAGACTGCGTAACACTTCGTGGTGAAAATTTATGCACACTGTCGCAGCCTTACTGTCTTCTCTCATTTGTTTTGTATTACTGCACTTCCAACGTGTTGGGCTGATTTTTAACCATCTGTATAAAATGCAGTGTATTCGCTGTACTTTTCTTTGAGTAGCCGCCGCGGTGGCTCAGTGGCTATGGTGCTCGGCTGCTGACCCAAAGGACGCGGGTTCGATCCCGGCCGCGGCGGCTGGAATTTCTTTGGAGGAGAAATTCTAGAGGCCCGTGTACTGTGCGATGTCAGTGCACGTTAAAGAACCCCAGGTGGTCGAAATTTCCGGAGCCCTCCACTACGGCGTCTCTCATAGCCTTAGTCGCTTTGGGACGTTAAACCCCATAAACCAAACCAAACCTTTTCTTTGAGTGAAAAAAAATGCTTGTAATACCTGTTCATGTGGCGTTTGTTTTTTCTGAAATGGTGTTAATATAAAGTCGCATACAGAGGGCAGACGGTACCAAGGCAGGAGAGAATCAGGTTTCCGAGCAATATTAGGAAATGCATCACGTGTAATTACTGGCATTTCTCTTCAAAGCGGAGAAGAAGTGGTCTGATTGTTTGGGGCTTATTGGTAAACATTCTTCGAGATGGGCATTTTGAAACTATTGGTTAACATATATGTTTCGGCAATGAACGGATTTTTAGAACGTAAGAGCATGTGAGCATTGTTCTTCTGTCTGCAAGTGGTGGTTCATTAGATTGTACGTGCAGACACATTGGCGGCAGCGGTGGTCATGGCGACATCCCTCTGACACATTTTTTCCCCTGCACTATCGCAGATTTCCGCCGAAGCAAGTTGCAATACTGTCTACGAAAGAAAAGAGCCGGTGTGTGTGCCCATGCCACGCCGAGTTCCGCGGACGCAAGCTACAACACCGTCTGCGACGAAAAAGAGCCGGTGCACGTGCCCTTCGTCACGCCCCAACTTGTTCAACACGACCAGAAGTCTGTGATCCGTTTGGCGGCGTTACCATCGACAGGCCTGGGATAAAAAGAGGCGCCGCGGCATCTTCGGGCGACACATTGGCGGCAGCGGTGGTCACGGCGACATCCTTGTGACACATTTTTTCCCCTGTACTATCGCAGGTTGGTGCTATTTTTCCTCGCATACCTCTTAATCAGTTGTATGACTGCTGCTGCTGCCAAGTGTGTTACAATGAATGGTGACGACAAAGAATGTCCCGAGTGCGAGTCCGTAGTAGAAGATCAAAATGGTGTGTCTTGCAGCGTATGCCACACTGTGTTCCATGTCGGCAAATGTGCTGGCGTGTCTGAAGCGACACTAAAATCCAAAAAAGACTATCGAAAAACTTGGAGATGTCCTAAATGCAGAGGATCAAAATCCAACCCGCCTGAGAAATCAGCAGTAGAACCAAACTTACAGGACATGTGGCATATGCTGCAAGCCATTGACAAAAAACTGGAAGTGTTGATGCCGCTGGAACGTACTGTTGATGATATGGAAACAGCTGTGCAATTTGTCTGATCAGTTGACTGGTTTGATCGAACGTGTACAAAAAAATGAGCAAGAAATAACAAATCAGAAAGAGGGTTGAAAAACTAGAAGGAAGTGAATGCACTGAATTCCTCAGCTTGACGAACTGGAATGGCGGAATAGGCGAGCAAACCTACAGTTTCATGGAATACCGTTTTCCGAGAAAGAAGACTTACTGGAAAAAATTAATGCCATCGCTGCTGAGGTTCAGCTGCGGCAGCTGTCCTCTGATGACGTGGATGCCATACATCGACTGCCCTCGAAACCAGATAAGATTCCTGGTATTATTTGCCGGTTCACAAGACAAAAAACCCGGGACCTGTTGTGGGCAAACAGGAAAAAGATAGCAAATGATGATAGCAATGTCCACGTGCTTGAGAACCTGACCAAAAAGAAGCGCGAACTGCTGATGAAAACGAAGGAATGGGCGAAGCAACACGACTTCAAATATGTCTGGCACACAAATGGGAAAGTGCTGGTGAGGAATTCTGATGGCATGCCAGCGATAGTCATTTCAAAGGAAAGCACACTTGGTGCAATGCTCTAGGGGCTAGGCCCTTGCTAGGAAGTGCACCCTTCGTACCCATAATGGACCTGCCTCCTCCCCTTTTAAGCCAAACAAAGTCTCAGTTCTTCCTGCCATCTGCTCTAAACACTGCGCTGCTCAGAAAAAGGGAAGCATGTCCTTTTTTCACGTGAACGCGCAGTCCCTACGCAACAAAGGTGACGAGTTCGAATGTTTTCTTTCTGCACTTAACTTCCATTTTAACATAATAATGGTTACTGAAACTTGGTACCAAAACAGCGGTGAAGCCTTACAGTTGCCAAACTATAACACGTACGTTCAAAATCGTATTGATAAACGAGGTGGGGGCGTGATGATAGCGATAGAAAAGAAATTTAGTTGCAGTATTCTTGCCGAGTTTACTCTAACTCATGATGACTATGAAATACTCTCCTTACAAAGCGGTAGAAATGTCTTTTCTGTGTTTTACCGACCACCCAAAAGTAACTTTTCGAATTTTTCCAGCTTCCTTGATGAATACCTACAATGGACCACAGAGAACAACCTAAACCTTGTTTTAGGGGGTGACATAAACATTGATTTTCTTTCGCCTTCAGCTAATAAGTTAGAAGTTGAGTCGATATTGCAATGCAATGGATTTATTAATGTTACAAATGTCCCTACACGATTACAAGCAGCGACAGCAATTGATGTCTTTTTTACTAACTCCCCACCAAATCATCTGACTTCTGGAGCAATTAATGGCCACATAAGTGACCATCTACCAATATACTTGATTGATGAAAGACCCCCCTCCCCTAAAAATGGTGTATTCCCAAGCATTTCACACCGGCGCATTAATGATGACACACTGAATCACTTTAGGGCAGCTCTATCAAATTTTGACTGGAGTGCTGTGCAAAACGCAAAGGACCTAGAAGGTGCTTACAATGCCTTTATTACCATATTTAAATCAATATATGAACAAAGCTTTCCTCTTGTAACTTCCAAGAAACCCCGCAAAGCCCGCAAACCACGGATAACAGCCGAATGCCTCAAAATGATAAAAACAAAAACGGACCTTTACAACCGTTTCATCGCAACCAGGTCACTAGATGACCTTAAACAATTGAAAACATACCGGAACACAGTTACATCTTTCCTTCGCCAGGCAAAAAAAGAGTACATGGAAAATCTGTTCAACCAAGACTTATTATAGAGGAGCGATCTTGTGTGGAAAAATGTTAACAGAATCTTAAACAGAGGTAAAACTGCTACTAGTGCACTTGAAATATTAGTCAACAATGAAACACTGAGTGGGAAACGACTAGCAGACGATTTCAATAATTATTTTGTGTCTCAGGAAGATACGAGTTACAATTTTTGGAATATTAAGTGTCTTGACTCGCGGGTTGTTTCCAGTGCTTTCTTGTCTCCAACTGATGCTAATGAAATCAAAAACGGCCTCCTAGCTTTACTTAACAGCAAGTCGTCTGACATTGATGACCTCAAAATTTCACCAGTAAAATACGTTGCTGATGTAATTAGCCCAGTGTTAGAATTTATTTTCAACAGCTGTATCGAACACGCAGTGTTCCCTAGCAGAATGCAGTTTGCCAAAGTCAGAGTTATTCACAAAGGTGGAGACAAGAACAGTTTGTCAAATTATCTCCCGTTATCTATTCTACCTGTTTTTTCGAAGTGTTTTGAAAAGATTTTGTTCAAGCAGATATCTAGTTATTGTGACAAATATAACATAATAACGCCCAGTCAGCATGGCTTTAGGAAGAACTGTTCGACGGAAACCACGCTGCTAACACAAAAAGACCTAATTTTAGAGTCCTTCGAGCAGAAACTTCTTACTCTTGGTATATTCATCAATTTTTCAAAAGCGTTTGACTGCATAAACCACAAAATAATGTTGACTAAGCTCGAGCACTACGGTTTCCGCGGACAGTTTCTTGACATAATTCAGTCTTATTTAAGTTCTCGATCCCGACAAGTAAAAATAGACAATGATTTATCTGATATTAAGCGCATAGTTTCAGGAGTTCCGCAAGGTAGTATTTTGGGGCCATTACTATTTCTTATTTATCTTAACGACATCGTTTGTATTAGTAATCTTCCAACATTTGTCATTTACGCTGACGACACAACTTTATTCTTTATAGCTGCACAGTTGCCAGATCTCGAAAACAAGCCACAAAATGTTTACAGTCACTCCAAGAATGGTCTCAAAATAATTTATTAAACATAGACACTGCAAAAACGAAAGCTGTGCTTTTCAGGCCTCGTAACAAGCTGACTAATCTGCCACCACTCAGTTTAAAGATCGGTAAGTCACTTATCGAAATGGTCCCAGCGGTTAAAAGTTTAGGTGTTATTTTTAATGAGAATCTGATCTGGAATGATCATGTCGACATGGTGATGAACCAGCTGTCAAAGGTTGTCGGTATTTTGTGTCGATTGAGGTATTTCATGCCGAAGAGTATTAAGGAGATGTTGTATAGCGCGCTGTTTTCTTCTGTTTTATATTATTGTTTTTAGTGTGGGGTACCACGTCTTATACAAATATTAACCGCTTGTATCTTCTTCAAAAGAAAGCTGTACGAAATGTTATGAATGCTCCTCGGCTAGGACACACTGAACCGATTTTCGATGAACTTCGAATCACCCGCCTACCACAGCTGTATGAAACTCTACTTCTACGGCGTTATAAATCCAGTGTTAATAAAAATAATTGCCCTATGATAAAGATGTCAGGTTTACAATGCAAAGAGCCAAAGTACTCTACACGAGCGACACCGAAATGGTATGTACCTAGGATGAGAACAAATTACGGCTATCAAATGCTGAGCTACACCCTCCCGCGTCAATTAAACAAGGAGTCCGAATTGATGCATAGCTAATGCCAAATCTGTTATTTATTTTGTTTTTTGTATGCTCGTTTGTTCTTCGAAAGTGCTCTGAAGTTTGTGTACCACTGCAATGCCTCTGTGGGGTGCGCCGGCCTCGTCAAGCCTTTCACTGGCTTTTTGTCGACGCACTCAACATCGACATGATGTTAAATAAACATGATTCTGATTCTGACTGTTTATTGCTGACGTTCTGTAAGTACCAGTTGAAAAACTAACACCTAAGTTGGGTTCAATCGTTTCAAGTATGCCGTTCTTGCTGAACCATACACTATGCAACCATAGTGTAAGCAGGCGCGTACAACAAAGCGATAAATTTGCGAAAGGCATGTCCTATCAGAACCCCAGTGTTTGCGTGAAAAGACTTTGAGTATGTTCAGAGATTGGGTAGCTTTCTTTTTCAATGCGTTTGTATGAGGCAGGAAAGTAAGTTTTTTGTCCAAAATTATTCCAAGAAGTTTGTGTTCGTTTTTTATTGGTTATTCGGTTTCGTTCATGTGTAGTGTGGGATCTGTCTCTAAGCCCTGTTTGAGCGAGAAAAGGATGGCTACTGTTTTCTGTGGAGAACCGCGGAAGCCCTTTTTCTGTCCGCCCATGATGCCAGTTTCATAATCTTAACTGTATTTGTCTTTCACATGTCGATATGTTGAAGGACGTGCAAGCTATCTCAAGATCATCTACGTAGACCGAATGCATAATGGACCTTGGTATTATTTTTCGAATAGAATTCATCTTTAGGATAAAAAGTGTTGTGCCTAAAATACACCCCTGAGGAACCCCATTACTTTGAATCAAATTCCTCGAAAGGGTTGGGCCTAGGCGTACATGGAAGGAGTTGTTAGACAAAAAACTGGCGGGGGATTAAGCCTAGTAGGTTGCGAAAGCGAGCGCAGTGCCTTTAAAGGAAGGAACGCGGCGCGCCGCGTCTAAAGAAGGAACACAGCGCGCCGCGTCCACAGGTCACGCGTAGCTACCGGCCGCCGCTGCGCGACGACTCGACTTGGTAGCCCATGTGTCACCCTGGTATGACGTCACGCTATGACGTCACTAGGCATGGCATGACGCCAATTAGAACGGCTCGGCCAGTCTGAAACGGGCAGGACAATACTCGAATGGGTAGGAATCCGGCCATAAAGTAGCACGCACAAGATGGTAAACATCCCGGCAGAAATCAGGGCCAAGATATGCGTCCCACCTATGCCGCGGAACATGCACCCCGTGTATAACAAGGAAAGGCGAGAACATAGGGCTAAGGCCTACGAGAGGAAGATGAAGGAGCGACCGGCAGACCAGGTGGCGTACGTAGACGCGGCGTGCGGACAGCACGGGGCGGCTGTATCCGCTGTGGTCGACGGGGCAGGAGTACCAACGGTAGCGGCTTCGAGCCGCACGAGAGATGCCAATGCGGCGGAAGAGTTGGCGATAGCGCTCGCTTGCGTCGGTACCAAGGCCACGATGATTTTAAGTGACAGCAAAACTGCAGTAAGAAACTTCGCTAAAGTAAGAATCTCGGAAGAGGCCAAACATGTCCTCGAGGCGAGGCCGATAGAACGTAACATAGAGATAATATGGATCCCAGCGCATGAGTCTATTGCAGGAAATGAGGCTGCACACGAGCTTGCCCGAGCTCTCTATCACCGGGCGGCCGCAGAGCAGCCCTCCCGCATAGACATGAAAGATAGCCTAATTTCATACCACGAGATCACGGAACATTATAAGCTGAGCAGGAGGGTCTATCCGCCGCCCGACCGTTCCCTCGCAAAAGAGGAGGCAACTGCGTGGAGAAGATTGCAAGGGGGGAATCATATAAGCCCCTTCTGGGTATACGTAACAATCTCCAAAGAGGAGAAAGACCAATATTGTATAACGTGCGGGGAGAGGGGCACTCTGGACCATGTCATATGGGAATGTGCTGGAAGCCCGGGCGCCGAGCAAAAGATAGAAGATAGAGAAGCCTGGGAGACCTTGCTGCGGAGCGAGGACCCCGCTAAGCAGCAACAAGCCATCCGCCTGGCGGCCGAGGCCGTGAAGAGACAATGTGTCTTCACCAGACCTTAGTTTGCGAGGCTCCTAAGTAGGGCTCCCTTAGGCCTGCGTGCCGGGGGGTCCAAAAAGGAGTCTCATTTCGGTGGAAATAAACGTTTTGATGATGATGATGACGGCAGAGGTCATTCTAAATGTCACGCGTGGCTACCGGCCACCGCTGTGCGACGACTCGACTTGGTAGCCCATCTCTCATCCTAGAATGACGTCACGCTATGACGTCACTAGGCATGACATGACGTCATAGGTAATTCTAAATGTCACGCGTGGCTACTGGCCGCCGCTGCGCGACGACTCGACTTGGTAGCCCATCTCTCACCCCGGTATGATGTCAGAGGTCATTCTAAAGGTCAAACATGGCTACCGGTTGCCGCTACGCGAAAGGCCGTTCATGAGCGTGGTATTGCTTTCGCAATAAAAGTCTTTTAGGCATTTCAACATCCTGCCACGAATGCCAAGTTCAGCAAGGTATTGAAGGATCCCGAACTTCCAGGTTGTGTCATATGTCTTCTCTACCTCGAAAAAGACAGCAAGACAGTGCTGCTTGCAAACAAAAGCTTCTCAGACTGTGTTTGCGAGACGAATCAGATGGTCGGTTGTGGAGCAGGCTTTTTTGAAACCACATTGTTGGACGTCAAGAAGTTCACGGGATTGAAGGACAAAAGTTAATCTTATATTCAGGACACTTTCAAAGGATTTCACCAGACAACTGGTAATGGCTATGAGCCTATAACTACTATGGGCCTATAAAATGAACCAATAATAGCTTTCTTCCATGCTCCAGGTATTTTCGCCGATACCCAAACTTTCTTAAAAAATCCTAGAAGTGCCTTTGCAGCCGGTTCAGAGAGGTGGGCTAGCATTTGATCATGTATTTCGTCAGGGCCAGGTGCAGTATGTTTACCAGCGGACAGTACTGTATGGATTCTTTGAACTGTAATTAAATTATTGCAATGTTCATTTATACTTCCACTCGTCAGCAGTTTTTGTTTTTAGGGTGTGTTTTTGTATTTTAAATATGATTCTGTGTAGTGTGATGAACTGGACACCGCAGAAAAGTATTCACCCAGTATGTCTGCTTGGTCTTTTATATCTGTCTGTATATCAGGGGCTGTCAGGAGGGGAAGTGTGGAGGGGGAGTAGGGCAGTCAGCTTTCGAACCTTCTCTCACATTTATTTTGAAGGTGCTAAGTTATTGATGGAGGACATGAATTTTTGCCACGAAGTTTTTTCGGCACTGCGACGAATATATCGGGCTTTCGCTCCCGTCTTTTTAACAGTTATGGAATTCTCTTCTTTTGCGTATCGACAAAAATGCCCCAGGCTTTGTTTTGTTTCCGTTTTGCTTCTTTGCGTTCTTTCGTATACCACAGTTCATGATTTTGTTTTACGACTCCGGATGAATGAGGAATAGCTAGGCGTGCAGCGGTAATAATACAGTTCGTGAAATGTTCATTAAGTTCGTCCACACTGAGATTATAGAAAAATGATTTGATCAAGGCTGGCCTTTTCTCTAAAAAGTGCCCAGTCGGCTAAATGAAGCTTCCAACATTGTGGTTTTGTTGGGGTCACTTCTGCTGCAGGTGTTAAGTTGGTTAGTACAGGAAGGTAATCGCTCCCATATGGGTTGTCGATGTCATCCCATTTAAAATCACTAAACAAAGAGGGTGAAATAAAATATAGATCTATACAGCTCATTTTTCCCGAAGTCGGGGAGCAGTATGTAGGTTTCTCAGTGTTTGGCAAGCAAATTTTATTACATAGAATAAAATCCTCTGTGATTTGGCCTTCTAAATCAGTTTCATCACTTCGCCAAAACACTGAATGAGCGTTAAAATCCCCAACCACTAAATATTAGGGCTCCGGTAGCTCCTCTAAAAAGTCTCTTAAGTCATCCGTTTTTGCTAGAACGTGAGGTTTAATATATATATATATATATATATATATATATATATATATATATATATATATATATATATATATATATATATATATATATATATATATATATATATATATATATATATATATGGTAAACGTACTTGGTTGCTAGTTTAAAATAAGATGCGAAATTGAGAAACGCTTCGTTTATTGGGAGTCGACGTTTCGGACAGAGCCTGTCCTTTTTCAAGACTGAGGTTACATGGTTCTTGCTTCTCTTCTTAAAGGGTCTCCATCTGTACACGTGTTCGACACCTGAGCCAAAACAAGCCGATGCTGCAGAAGGAAGAACGGCTCAGGGAAGAGAAAAAAAAAAGAAAAAATTAACAAAAAATACACAAACGGGACAGGGGGTGGGGAGGGTAAATGTCGTCGCCCGCCACCCACGTATGCGGTCGCGGGGAGAAAAGAAAAAAGGAAAAAAGGGGAGGAAAAAAAAAGGAAGAGCGGGAGGGGAATATGGACAGAGAACTGAGTCCTAACACAGCGGACAGCTAGCAAAGTGTATAGAGACAAACAGTGGCCGACGCACAGCATAGATTTGAGATGCACTCAAATGTTGTCCACTTAAACGAGTAAACAAGATACAATGGAGCAAAAGGGCGGGGGAAAAAAAAAAAAGAAAGACTTCCGCCATGTGCAACTTCTTTGGCAGGATGAGTCAAGGCGGGCAGAGTGGAATTTAACGAGACACACGTGGAGTGTACCTGCACACACCCACACAGGCAACAAAAAAAGGAAAAGAATTGGGCAGACGGTTAACCCTCTACGATTTCGCTTTAATAACCACCGCGCTCATGCCCTATCTCTACCTAACCTCCCCTTGTCAAAACACATTAATAACAAAAAACACCCATTTGAAGCACTTAAATTAACAGTCTTACAGGGTGGGTTCAACAACACCCGGGAGCGGGAGCAACGCGAGTCGTACTTTATTTATAAGTTTGGAACAATTGCCCAAGGCATTAATGAGAACCTGGGCGCTTTGTCTTCAATACGCCCCCTCAAATCCAGTACTGACCTTGGAGTTCCGGCCTGACAGGCCTCGCAAGCTTTCTCCCATACGCTTACACCGATGGCCTCATCGCCCACAGCGTTCTTACCTTCCCCCGTTCGACCATCTTGACGAGAGCGGCGCCGTCAAAGAACTTAAGCACCCCCGCCATTCATAGTGGCCCCACGCGACGATTCTTCCCCAAAGTCGCCTCCGTTTCCGGCCTTTTCTTTTCCTTTTTTTGTTGCCTGTGTGGGTGTGTGCAGGTACACTCCACGTGTGTCTCGTTAAATTACACTCTGCCCGCCTTGACTCATCCTGCCAAAGAAGTTGCACATGGCGGAAGTCTTTCTTTTTTTTTCTTTTTTTTTCCCCCGCCCTTTTGCTCCATTGTATCTTGTTTACTCGTTTAAGTGGACAACATTTGAGTGCATCTCAAATCTATGCTGTGCGTCGGCCACTGTTTGTCTCTATACACTTTGCTAGCTGTCCGCTGTGTTAGGACTCAGTTCTCTGTCCATATTCCCCTCCCGCTCTTCCTTTTCTTTTCCTCCCCTTTTTTCCTTTTTTCTTTTCTCCCCGCGACCGCATACGTGGGTGGCGGGCGACGACATTTACCCTCCCCACCCCCTGTCCCGTTTGTGTATTTTTTGTTAATTTTCTCTTTTTTTTTCTCTTCCCTGAGCCGTTCTTCCTTCTGCAGCATCGGCTTGTTTTGGCTCAGGTGTCGAACACGTGTACAGATGGAGACCCTTTAAGAAGAGAAGCAAGAACCATGTAACCTCAGTCTTGAAAAAGGACAGGCTCTGTCCGAAACGTCGACTCCCAATAAACGAAGCGTTTCTCAATTTCGCATCATATATATATATATATATATATATATATATACAGGGTGTTTCACCTAAGACTTTCTGCAATTTTTAAAAATAAGCTATTTGAATTATATGCGCCCTTTTTCTGGCATAGAATTGTCAGTGGTGTAGTACATCATAATTCAACTAAGACGTGCTAACTAGTAGGCTTGTTAACCAATATTTAATAGTTAACTTTTAAACTATTACCGTTGGGCGCCTTAATTATTGAGAGGCATGCAGCCCACCGTAAGTAATGTCCATATCCGTTTTTAGAATTTCGAGAACGCGATTATCCTCGGCGCTGTGGCCCAACAAATTTCGCCTACATCGCGCCAAAATACATGCGGTTTGAGAAGCTTGCAGGCAAAGCAACCTCTCCAGTGAACCTAACTCGTCGAGATAGCCAAAATTTGTTGGGACACAGCGCCGAGGATAATCGCGTTCTCGAAATTCTAAAAACGGATATGGACATTACTTACGGTGGGCTACATGTCTATCAATAATTAAGGAGCCCAACGGTAATACTTTAAAAGTTAACTATTCAATATTGGTTAACACGCCTTCTAGTTAGCATGGCTTAGCTGCATTATGATGTACTACACCACTGACAATGCTATGCCAGAAAAAGCGAGCATCTAATTCAAATAGCTTATTTTTAAAAATTGCAGAAAGTCTTAGGTGAAACACCCTGTATATATATATATATATATATATATATATATATATATATATATATATATATATATATATGTGAACACTATTATTGTTTTGTGCGTAAGTAGAGTGGCTCCTACGGCTTCAACTTTAGTCTTTAGCAAAAGCTCAGAAGCTGGAACGTCATTTTTTTACTACGACGTGCAACGCCACCGGAGAGCCGGCTTGCATTCTCTTGGTTACAACGAAACACTTTATATTTCTTGAGTATATTTGTGAGTTTGGGACCTGAGCTTGTTTCCTTTATACTGAATGCAAGAGGTAAGATTGTGGCTAAAATGTATTTTATGTTGTTTAAGTTATTTAATAGTCTCCTACAATTACAATGTATTAGGAATGACAAGAATTTTTTTGGGTTGTATTTTGGAAGTTTAAGTCCCCATTTCTTTGGGGTCTGTTATTGGGATTTTTTCCTTTTTCTCGTTCAAAAGAACTCCGCCGAAGCGGAGGTGAGCTCCGCGCTACGTCCATTACCTCAATAGAGGTTCTGGAGGCCCGCGAAGAGTCCATCGGGGTGCGGTTTGTAGGCCTCTCCCGAATGGCAGAAGCCTGGAGGGCGGCTGACCCAGAGGCCGGCTGTCCTTTTTTCTAGGGTGGCAGGGCAGCTTTCGCTACGTCTGCCCGGGCGCAAATGGCCCTGCCTAAAGCTCACTGTGCGTGGCCTGGGCAGGTGCCGAAATCGGGTGCGGTACACCATCCCGTCGCACCTCATCGACGAAATTTGTACTTGCTGTGAAGAGGAATATTGTGCCTTGTGTTTACCTGAATCGCTGACGTGCTTCTTTGAAAGTTATATTTTCTTTTGTGTTTATGGTTATTATTTCCTTTCATTTTTTCAGGTCGGACACGACCTTGAGTACGCGGGGTGGTCCCCTTCACAGTTTGTGAACTGTGGTGTAGCGTTGCAGATCTCGAATTCATGATCACGTTTCGCACAGGTTTTGCGACCGCGACAACTCTGAGTGCCATGGCAGAATTTTTGGCAGTTGAAGCAGCGTCGGGGATCTGGGACAAAGGGTCGTACAGTTACTTTCATACATCCTACTTCTATGGAGAACTACTTTCAGACATCCTACTTTTATGGATTCTGGGAGCTGGCTGGAAGGAAAAGTCAGGACTATATATGTGTTTTGTGGGTATTTTCTTGTCATCTTTGCGTATGGTTATTCGGCTGACTTCAGTGGCGCTTTATTTTTTTAGACCTTCCAACATTTCTTCCTCGCTGAGGGTCAGGAAATCTGAAATGACACCTTTGGCATGTTCAGGGATAGATGTGCCCTAACAGAGACGGCAATGTTTCCAAAGTCTGTTAGGTTTAGGAGTTTCAAATATTGCGCTAGGTCGCGTATCTGGAGGAAATGTCGACGCTGGCTACTTTTGTCACCCTTTAGCCAAGGCCCAAGGACCGTCAGGGACTTCGAGGTTATGAATGGTGATATTTTTCTTGCTGGCATTTCTGCTTCTTCGCTGTGTATCACATGATACTTCGGGAACGTTTTTTGTTTTTTCGTTAGCAACTGAGCGGTTACACTGGTTCGCACTTTTTTATGAGGGCGATCGTTTTTTGGAGTAGGGGAAGCCATAGAATGTACTGGTTCCTCGGCCGTGGTGCCAGCCGCCCACCAGGCAGCCCAATTCGTGAACGGGGCAGGAACTTGAAAGCAAGGCCTGCCCTCGCCAGCTGTACAACGCAACTATAACCCAATATGACGTATCGCAGCGTACTTCGTCACACAAGGCTAAAGGTGCAATAAAGAGGATCTGAACTCATCTTTTTACCGCGGGAAATCAATCTACACGTCCTGAGCCTCCTTACAAACTTCGAATTATTGTCATGTGCGGCCCATTTCCCTAATTTAAATCGGATTAAACGTCTCATCACCCAGCTTTTCTTGAACTCACCACTGACGGTAGGAGTCAACCAACCTTTCGCCAAATCTCGTGGCGGCTTGCCGCTTTGCCATCGGCGGAGTGATACGTAGCGAGGGCCGAAAGCATAGATTCCGCACGTATTTTTATTCCCGTGGGCCTAATTTTCAGCTATGTTGTGTCTGACCGGCACTTCTTATTCACGGAAACCTAAAAAAACAAAAAAAAAACGAGAGCGAGACCCCCACGTGGCTGCCCGAAAGGCACTCCACGCGTTACTTGACTCCTCCTACCTTCAGCGGTGATTTGAAAAAAAAAGGCAGGAGCCGGGACGTTTAATCCGATTTAAATTAAGGAAATTGGCCTAACAGGACAATAATTCGACGTTTCTAAGAATGGTTGGTTTTGTGGGGTTTAACGTCCCAAAGCGACTAAGGCTATGAGAGACGCCGTAGTGAAGGGCTCCGGAAATTTCGACCACCTGGGGTTCTTTAACGTGCACTGACATCGCACAGTACACGGGCCTCTAGAATTTCTCCTCCAAAGAAATTCTAGCCGCCGCGGCAGGGATCGAACCCGCGTCTTTTGGGTCAGCAGCCGAGCACCATAGCCACTGAGCCACCGCGGCGGCGTTTCTAAGAATGCTCGAAACGAGTATTCGAGTTCCCGCGCTAAAAAGACAAGTGCAGATTACTCTTCGGTGCACCTTTAACCCTCGCCGCCTGGAAAAAGGAAAAAGTAATTAACGAAGACAGAACAGTTGTGACAAAGAAGATAGGAAAGTGAAAGATGGAGAGGAGGAAAATGAAAGATGGAGAGGAGGAAAGTGAAAGATGGAGAGGAGGAAAGTGAATGTGTCAATGTAACTCTTAATAAGCAATCCGAGAAAAACGACGGCATGTTTCAAAGGATGGTTAGATGAAAGGCTGATGCAAAGCTACGTTTCAGCGCATGATGGGTCTAGGGAGAACAAACCTCGTGAATGTGTCACTGCATCGGCGGAGGCGGAGAGGCGGGTGCAGCGACGTCCCCAGAAGAGTGCCGAGTGCGGTGAGAGAAAGAGTGGCGCCGAAAGCGAGCGCGCGTCATCGAACGATCCAACGCGCCGTGCCAAGTAAATCAGAAAGCAAGGCGGTCTTTGACGTTCATTAGCCGGTTCTAGAGCTTGTTCGACGGCACGCGAGCTGCACGCAAGTCTGATCTTAAACATCCTAGAGAAAGCGCTTCCCCGGTGCCGTGCACCTATGGAATGCCTCGAATGCCTCGAATGATCGAAACGTCCTACGCTCAGTGGTCGCTGGATTCCTAACGTGCTCTTGTATCTTCGTTACAAAGTGGCTCGGATAACCGTTGGCTGAAAGTTACTGGCGCACTCTTCTGAAGTCATTTAGCAGGTCTTCTTGCTCCTTGCAGACTCACGTCGCACGTTTAGTGAGCGAGGCGACGACGGAGGCTGTGTGCGCAAACGGATGGTTTCAAAATAAAATCCAAGTACCAGACGGTGTTCGTAGGCTTCCTATATGCCGAGAAGGACTGGCAGTTGTTGCCTTTTCACTCCAAGAAGGGAAGGCGGTTTTCTTGCTCAAAATCAAACCTTACTCTTGGTCCAAGCTGGGTCCAACACTGTGCACCACAACGAGTCTTCTTTCCGTAAAATTCAAAACCAGTCGTGGTCATACCTGTAGGAGACATTGGGCGTCGGAGTGAACGTTTCCAGCACTTTTTCTCCAGCGCTTCCATGATGAGGTTTGCACTGGTGACTGATATAGAATCGCCCACAGCTGAGCCTTGCGTTTCTTTGTACAACTTCGAATCACACGAAAAGAACGTGCTGCTCAGGCAGAAGCTCCACGTCTAAACATGAAGAGAACTGTGTTTTTCTCATGGGAACGTAGGCTCTTGATACCCCCTTCCCGCCGAACTTAGATCAACAATCTATACGTCGGGTAAAAGTCGCACAAAATCTCGTACAGTGCACTGCTTTACCGTTTGCGAGTTTCGCGCAGCGGTAAGAAGAGGTGTCGACTTCGTGCGATGCAAACGGAATTATTTCATTCGAAGAGCATCGCCTCGGTACCGAGCACAACGTCCGCCTCCAGTGGCGGAAGCAAGTTTTGATAAGCACGCTTCCTTGGAAAATAGAGTGTTAAAAAAAATTATGGTTCCAGAAACGACTAGAAAGCGACGACAGTAACTGCAAAAAAGGTAATGACATCTTTGTGCGAGCGCCCATCAATGGCTCTATTAATCCCAGTTTGCGAGTTATTATTGTATAAGTGAGCCAATTGGCCGAAGGAGCAGGTAAGAGCATAGAGACCCACCAAAGCACGTTCAATAGCGAAGCACAGATTTTCAAGTACGCGTACACTAGCACCACGCAAGGTGAAGCCGAAACAGAGACGGAGCAACAGTTCGCGATAGTCACAAAGTGTGTGGCTGCATTCATCATTACTAGCATTATGCCCTAAGTCTTCATTCGTAGCTTTACTTACGCTGCAGAGAAAAGTTTTCACTCAAGTTTTACACACTGTCCTTGCCAGCCAAAGCTCAAACTGTACTCGTGTTCTCACTCGCGTTCAGCTTCACCCCTCCCCAGTGACGTCACCATCCCCGTAGTTTACAGTGGGGTTGCTGTGATTGTCGAGTGGCCTCCGGTTGATTTCACTATAGCTAACAGCCATCGATGCCTGGTGTACCTTCCACCCACTGCCTTAGCCGATGGCGTCCCGGCATCGCTTTCTTACGAAGCCTATGTACGGCCCTTTCACCACGGCCCATCATGCTTGATTGCTGTTGGTTAACAACGGCTTTATGTCTCGTGAGTGGTATTCCGCCATCAGTCCCTGTAATTTCTGTAAGCACCAAACTTACGCGCCTCTGGCGGTTAAAAGGAGCGAGGGTGACGCAAGGCACGAACGACGGGACGGAGCGCCTCATTGCCCTTCATGTTTTGTCTCGTCCTGAAGCCCCAGCATAAATTCCAATCATGTCAAGACAGCGAGTTGGTGTGCAGTCGTGCCGACTCTTGCTCCGTCCCAGCCCTACATGCTGCGTGTTTTCTCGATATGAGTTTCATTGCGTCCTCCGAGACTCGTGCCACTCAGAAGCGAAAAGAGCTAGTTTTCCTTTTTCTAGAGTCTTAATTTGGGCCTGTGGTTCAGAATGCATAACAAAAAGAAGCAGCGCGAATAGACGAGGACGAACACAGGGCAACAGGACTGGCGCTGGAGCTTTACTTATACCAAGCCTGTGGCATGCTGCAAGTTGCGCGTCCGCGCCAAGGGTGCCGCCACGGTCTAAACGATTGCCGCTCTCCTGGTATCGGCGGTAAACGCGGCTGCAGCACTGATCTCCACTAGGTGGCTGGATGCCGCATTCCCGCTTTCCGAGACGAGCGCGAGTGAAGCCACCGGAAGTTGGACCGCTTGTCCCGGAAGTCGGGTGTCTGCTGTGTATTTCAATGCAAAAAGTCGCGTCTTTCGCCCTTTCGTTCTCAGTTTTTTGCGTTGTTTTCGTGTGATGTCTGCTGTTATATGAAATGAACAAGCAAGCTGAACGCGAGAAATGTGAGCATTGTGTGCAGAACCCTGTAATTTCTGCGAAAGTGAAGAAAACAGGCATGCAGGTCTCACCCTGCCTCGGCAAAGGGGTACGTGCATTAAACACTATGTTCTTGCCTGGTTCTTGTATTCCGAGCGTAAAGGAGAAGTAGTGGAATGACGATGACCTTAAAACCGAATTTTCGTGCAGTAAAGAAAAGGCACAGCGCGAGAGGAACGACTGACAAGAAAGGCGAATGGTGCAGTGCGCGTGAGAAGCGCTGTTAGAAGTCAACTGCACCAAGCACCACGAATTAAAGACCATTCAGGCTTAACTTGCAACAACACGAAACAGTACATGACACGCTCCGTCGAAAAAGCAGTACCATACCTTTTGGAGGCGCTAATATGAACCAACCGAACACCGTCGACACCTCACAAGATAGTAGCCTAGCCCTCGCTCCGGTTCGGTCTAAATATAATTCGGTAAAATGGTCGCTGCAAAGTAAGCTGCCTGCGGAATGTTTCAACCTATTCTTTCTTATATTTATCCCCCATTGATAGCATAACTTGGGCTTGAGCGTGGGAACAAGCATCGCAGTAAAGAGCAGAGTTGGCGAAGCTAGGCAAACGAGACTACACCGAGCCGAGTAGACGAGGCTCCATACTTGCTGTGTGTAGCGACGTCCTGTCGTCTGCTAGTGTCGCCCCATTGAAATGCAATGGGCCCTTATTTTTGAAACGTCCTTCCCGAAGACTTCGCTGGTCTCCTCGCTCAGTTGGCGGCGCAAAAGGTGGGCATTGACATGGAAAAAGACGAGAACGACGAAAAGACGAAATGCTAAGTGGGAAAACAAAACTGGAACTGAAAAACCGTGCTCAGCTCCGATTTCATGCACTGCCAAAGGCTGACTTCCGGGACAAGGCCACTTACTTCCGGTGGCTTCACTTTCGGGCGCCCGATGCGGCATCCAGCTCCCCTAGTGGAGATCAGTGGGCTGCAGTTATTCTTACTAAAAGTGAAATTTTTCGACTACTATCAATAACAAAAATATGCTTATGAATTAAATTATAACCAGCCATAGGTATTAAAAATAAGATACCAAAGAAATTAGTTTCAAAGATGACGCCGCGGGTAACGCGGCAAGAGACGACAAGCAGACGACGCCCGGACAGCCGCGCAAGCGAAAGCGGCGACGTCGGCGACGTTCGCACTGCAGCAGCGTCATTGGCGTCATGTCGAGTCATACAGTGAGTTTTTCTTGGAGTCTTTATACTAAGCACTAGCACTACAGCATATTATATTGTCCCTAGCCCAATGCACTGTGATTTCTTCTGCGCGAGTCAAAGGTTGAAAATTTTTGCTGTCTTTCTCTGCGTCTGTTTATTCATAGCCACAGACTGATGCATTTCAATACATGTCAGTTGTTTTACTTCCCTGCGATTTACCTGAATCTCTTACAAAGTCGTGTACAAGCCTATATTCAGTCATGTAGCATTTGATTATGTATACTCTACCTAGCTTCATACCTTTTTTTTATCCTCCATATATTCTCTGTGCGCTCATGTTTTCTAGGTTTACATAACGGCGTTATAATTTTGATTTTTAGGATGCGTGTTACTGATACTGCAACGCCACTGATGCCTAAAATCACTTTTCGAACATAGCTTGTCACTGCGGATGTTCTTTTAATAAACTGTTCTTTGTACAAAATCATTGGCGCTTTTCGTTCTCGAGCGAGCGCCCTAAGCAGCTGCTAAGGATGCGCGCCGCTCTCAACCATACACTATGCTACATCAACAGACATATCGAAATACAAAAGCGATGGAGCAGATTCCGTAAGTACTTAGGAAATCAAGCGTGAATTCAGCGCGGGAGCAGTTAATCACCCGTATTTACAAAGCTTTGATCGAGCTAGCAGCCGCCAGCACCAGGAATGTGCGAGCAACCGGCCACAACCAGCCGCCTAAACGCGCGCCGCCGTATTGGATTTTTGGAATGACTGCGTTTGCCGCCTCTCCCAGGTGCCGCCACCATCGCCTCCGAAAAAAAAAAACGTCCCCATTGGCTCTATGAGACTGTCACTTCCTTGCTTATAGATTTCTTTTTTATTTTTGGTGGGTTAGCCTCCACGAAGATTACATCCAATGCGAGGGCGCATTTGCTCACCACGCAGTCAAAATTAAACCCCAGACGTCCGTTGTGTGCGCCTAGAATCTCAATAGCTAACTAGAATCATCATCAGCAGCATCACTGTAGCGTTACGTTTGATCACTTTTTACGCATTGCATCATTCACGGCTCTTTTTTAGTGTAATATCAATTTCGCCTCGCCCTAATTATATTCTACAGAGCGATATAGAACAGCTGCAGTTTCAATAGCAGAAAGGAAGTCGCTGTAGAAATACTTAGGCCGAATTTCATCACTTGCTGTGGGTTTTGTTGGCGCTGAAGGAGACGAGAATTCGGCACTTGGCGGCAGCGGGTCTCTCGCTGAAAAATCTTGATTCGTATACCGCTTGGGTGCAGGGACCACATTATCGTTCATTGCTCGACTTCATTACATCAGCGAACATATTTTCATTTATTTAAGCATCTTCGCCATCCATCATTACATAGCCTTTTATGCCCTGAGGCAATAAGCATCGCCTTAAAAAAATATCGCTGCACGCGGCATCATCCATGGACAGCGAAGAGGAGGACGGTCACGCGATTCCGGAGGTCGCGCGCAGTCAACGGGCAACGGCTCGGCTCCGCAGTTTTGAGGCCTGGGTCGTCCTGAACCTGAGCCATCCTGAACCTTGCCCCAGTTGCCTTCCCGCCTGCCCGCCAGAGAACCCTGCCGCCTGCCTGCTCCCGCCCTGCTGACGCCAGGCATATCTTTCCGGTAAGGCCATTCCACGTTTTGGGTAGCTCTGCTGACTTGGGTGATGTAAGCTTGCCGTCGCGCTGTTTGTAGGCTCGTCTTTCACCTCCCCGGGAGGGGACTCGGAAGCTCGGTTTGCCAGCCTGCCAGTCGAAAGCTTGTCTCTGATTTCATTTCGAAAGAATGGTGTCCATGCAATTCCGGTGGCGCTTGTGCCGATAGGCGATGAATGCTGAAAATGAAAAATCCTAAAACAATCAAGCAACAACCCAAGAGTCTAACGAATCACTATCTAGACACCTCTGAAGTCCGGCCTTTTGGAAGGCTTAGTATTGTTTGCAAATCAGCAAACATTGAGTATGTGTCCTATCTGCTCCAGTGTAATACATTCATTTTTATCCCGGTTAAAGCCTTCTTTCCAGAGCAGCTTGCGTGCGCTAAAGGCGTTGTACCCGTAGCGGCCCTAGAATGCCGGAGCGCTTGTTATTTCTGTATACCCCTGCTCTCTCGAGGTGGCTGGCGTGCGTGTTGCTACGGGGTCAGTTATAACAACTTTTGCTCGTCGTACATGCCCCTTGGAGTTGAAAATCTGACAAATTGTTTATCGCGTGTACCCACTGCATCCTCGTCATCTGCAATGTGCCAACTGTTGGCGATTCTGACACAATCTTAGAGCCTGTAAGTCGGCGACTAGGAGCCGGGTGTGCGGTGAAGGCTACTCTTCTGACAGCAACACCGCTGGGCAACCAAGCTGTTGCTCATGCAGTAACGTCCAAAGCGCCGATGATGCCACTTGTGGAAAACGGTCACAGGGGCAAGGTTTGTTGCAATTAATTTAACAGAATCGCTGCTGCCGAGCAGGCGCTCAAGCACTCCTTAAAAGCAAAAAAAAAAAACACGCTTACGCCAGCTTTGTGCGCTCCTCCGCTCCTGACCAGCAGGCCACAATCTCTGCCATAAACGTGTCAACCGTCGAAAAAGCTGTTTCAAATGTGTGCTGAGCAGCTTCACTCAGGAGTTGTGTTGTTGCGAGTCAGGCAGTTTGTCAATCTCACACTGCAGTGCCAGCAGCATCAGCTTGACTCCAAGCCTGCGCTGAATGTTTAATCGGTACGTCATTACTCAAAGTGCCGTCTCACGTGCCGCCTCTCGGTAGCATCCCCGTCAGCCTTTCTCGCAGCAGTGGTCGCACCAATGCTGTGGAAATGACTTGCCCTACGCAGAAGCGTCGCGCTTCCACCTCTCCCTCTGAGTCCTCCGTTCCCCAGGCCAAGACTAAAAAATGGTCTTCTAAAGTCTTTTCAAGTCTGATATGCTACAAGGGGCTGTTATATCTTCTTTTCTCAAATAGTAATCATGGAAGGTGTAATCGTTCTGAAACAAAATTTACTGCTCTATTGCATGTTCTCTTCCAGATTTAAAACTTATTTTATCTTCTGATAACCCAGACATAGTGACCTTACAAGAAACTTTGATCTACTCTGCAAAGTCATTTTCATTATAAAGGTTTCGTGTTTTTCGAGCGGACCGCATAAATGTAAGAGCAGCGGGTTAGTGACGCTAATTTCTTAATAACTGTGCCACCAGGCACCAATTAATAAAAAAGTAATGCTTCCTGACTGCGAGCATTGAGCTGCAGATCTCACTTTACCGCAGTGCGCTGCGGTCACGGTCGCTAACCTCTATTTTCCAGGAGTTGCACGCAGAACAGCCTTTCTAGACAGCTTACTTACAAACTCTAATAGGGTCATCATTGCAGCGGACTTTAGCTCTCCTCACGTTGTGTGGGCTACCTACACTGGCTCACATAGACAGATGTTATTGGCATGGATGTCTAAAATGAAGTGCGTTGCTGCAATTATCGGGCCATCACCTTCATCCGTAGAAATTCGCGTTCAGTTCTCGATTTGTCCTTGGCAGCAGCAGGGATGGGCATAGGGGCGTGGTGCACAGTTCACTGTGGTACATCTAGTGACCACTTGCCAATTACTTTCACCTTCTTAGTGAGCCGTCTCCGAGATCATGCATCTGACGGAAAACTAGTTAATCTTGCAGCCTACAAATCTTCTTTGCGCGCCTCGCTTACATCTGATCATTGTTCATGTAGGGACGACAGGGATCAGCGAGGGTGTTCAGTTTTGAAGACTACGGAGAGTTCAGAGGTCACGGTGCGCTTTGCTGTTTGTAATAAAATACCATCCCCATAGGATAGAACGATGCGTGTGAGACATCCTTCAGCCGAGGGAAAGCAGTATGGAGGAGCCTTTCGCATAAACACAGCCCTGAAAATTATATAACTACAAATTTTTCTCGGCCTCGTTTCGAAAAACTATGGCAACAGCAAAGGATGACTACTATCAGAATTTTAATACGTATCTCTCAAACTCAAAACTCAAACAATAGGAAGGCTTTGTATCGTTTTACGGAACCGAAAGTCAACTCCTCAGCCATGGAGTTAACATCGTGCTGTCTCCACATGAGGCGAAAGGTGTGTGAGAGCCAATCGCACAAGGGCTCGCATCTCGTTTTCAGGAGTAGCGTAGAATCCCTCTGTTCGCCCCCTACCGCTGCTCAGACTACGTTGCGGTTGACAAATCAGAGCTACTAGCTATAGTTTCTTCGATGCAATCGTCGGCTCCGGGTTCGGACGGTGTCATGGTCGGTGTATTGAAAATCTTAGCTGAAGAGCTCACTCAGGACCTCTTCGATCTGGTCAATGCTTCATTGGCAGCTGCATGGCTGCCGCACCCCTGGTAGGTGGCGAAAATAATATTACTCTCAAAAGATCCAAAGAAAAGATATCTTGATAACCTTCGGCATGTCTACAACATCCAATTTGTTAAAGCTCGTGGAACTAATTGTGCACAGCCGCCTATCAAAGCATGTTTCAGAAACGAACGCATTGTGTCCCGCCGAGATTGGCTTTCGACGCGGATGCTCAATATGATCTGCCCAGGTTGATGTATCCGCAAGAACACGGGGCAGCGTACAGAGGTAGGCCGCGACCAATGCAGTGCACCCGCATGCCGCTTTGCAGGAACGATGGACCGTCGTATCAGCGCGAACATGGGGCGAGGTACAGAAGTTGGCAAAGAAAGGAGAGAGCGCTCACATACGGTGAACGTGTTTTACGCAGGAAAGAAGAAAATCGCGCGGGACGATGCTCGTCCCAGACGTCAATCTTTCCCGCGAAACGAGGCACAGCAGGCGGAGAGGGTATTCACGAAAGGTTCGTGCCCTCTCGTGGGAGAACGCGATATGGGGAATATTCGTCCACAGCGAAAAAAATGGATTGCCAGCGCTCACGACGGCAGTGGTGACCAAGCGCCCACCTCAGCTGACCCTGGGCATGTGCCGTCTGCCGCATCAGGGGCGCGAAACGCTTCGCGACTGAACGCTATCCAGTTCGCATCTCGAAGCTCGCATCTCATTTTCAGCAGCAGTGTAGAGTCCCTCTGTTCACCCCCTACCCCTGCTTAGTTTTCCAGTTTTCCACTTGATACTTACAAAAAATCCCGCAAACCATTGATAACCAAAGAATGCCTAAAATGATAAAACAAAAAACTCATATTTGCAACTGCTTTATCAAAAGCCGATCCCTCGATGAGCTAGCGCGTTTTAAGGCATATCGAAACCATGTCGCTTCTTCTCTTCGCCAAACAAAGCAATAGGATATAGAAAAGCAATTTAATCCAGAAGTAATTAAAAGGAGTGACCATGTATGATAAACAATAAATAAAGTTTTCTACCGAGGTCGAGACGCCAGCGGCATGCTTGAAGTCTTGGTTGATAACACACCAGCCGGTGGGAAGCATTTGCAGAAAAATTTAATGTTTTCCTCGCGCCACTGGTAGATGGCAACCACGCCCCCAAGAATATCAATTGCCTCGACTCGCGGGTTTCTTCCACGGCATTCTTGATGCCAACGGACGCCAGTGAAATCAAAACTTGCCTTCTGACTCTCCGTAACAGCAGGTCATGAGACATTGACGATCTTAAACTCCAACCAATAAAATATGTAGCCGATGTAATTAGCCCAGTTTTAGAGCACATTTTTAATTGTTGTCTCGAACATGCAGTGTTCCCCTAACGATTTCAGGTTGCCAAAGTTACCGTTGTTCATAAAGGTGGAGACGAAAATAACCTGTCAACTTATCGCCCAATGTATATCCTCCCCAATTTCTCGAAGTGTTTTTTTTTTTAAATATTGTACAAGCAAACGTCCGGTTTCTGCGAGAAATGTAACATACTTACGACTAACCAGCATGGCTTCAGGAAAAAACTTTTCAAGAAAAACTGCGCTTCTAAACCAAAAATTACTTTTGAAAAAAAAAATTTCACTCTCGCCATTTTTATCTAATTTTCAAGAGCGTTTGATCGCTTCAATCACAACACAATTTTGGTCGAAACTCGAACACTATGGTTTTCGCGGAAAATTTCATCAAATGATAACATCATACCTTAGCTCCGTGTCCAACAAGTAACAGGGGACAAGTCATCAAATTTTATACATCTGTCTTCTGGTGTGCCCCAAGGCAGTATATTGGGACCGCTTCTTTTCCTCCTTTATGTCAACGACATATTCTGCATAGGTAAACTTCCAACTTCTGTCATATACGCAGATGACACCACTCTCCTTCCGAGCGGCAGATGCGCGAGATCTTGAACAGCAAGCTACAGATTGTTCGCACCAACTTCTCGAATGGTCTGAGTCGAACTCACTGATCATAAATAGAAAAAAGCAAAGCTATACTTTTAGGCCTCGTAATAAGGTTCCCGGTGTCTGACATATTTCCCTAAATATGGGTTCCTCATTTATTCGCATAGTTCTTACGGTCAAAAGCTTAGGAGTGCTTTTTAATGAAAATTTATCATGGGATGAACACGTTGAAAAAGTCAGGGACAAGCTGTCCAAGTTTTTTAAAAGCATATTAAGCAGATACTGTACAATGCACTATTTTGTTCTGTTGCTAACTATTGCATTTTGGTCTGGGGCACATCATTTATGAACATTAAACAGTAGCATTTACTTGAGAAGAAAATTGTTCGAAATATTGTTAATGCTTCACGATTTGAACATACTGCACTGATTTTTGCATTGCTGGGCATCACCCCCCTACCCTAAGTCTTTGAATCTATAATGTTGAGGCGGTATAAAATAAGTATTAGGCAAAATAATTCACTTATGGTGCACCTGTCGAAGTTAAAAAGTAAAGAACTGAAGTACGTCACCCGTACTGGTATCACGTGGATTGTGCCGAGAACTCGAATTATGGTCACTAAAAGCTTTCTTACACTCTTCCGTGCTCATTAAATCATCATCATCAACCTAACTACGCCCACTGCAGGCCAAAGGCCTCTCCCATGTCTCTCCAATTAACCCTGTCCTTCGCCAGTTCCAGCCACCATATCCCCGCAGACTTTTTAGTCTCATCCACCCACCTTTCTGCCGCCCCCTGCAACGCTTGCCTTCTCTTGGAATCCACTCCGTTACCCTTAAGGACCAGCGGTTATATTCCCTTCGCATTACATGCCCTGCCCAAGCTCATTTCTTCCTCTTGCTTTCGACTAGGTTGTAATTACCCCCCCGTTTGTTTCCTCACCCACTCCGCCCACTTCCGACCTCTTAACGTTACACCTATCATTTTTCTTTCCATAGCTCGCTGCGTTTCCTTAACTTAAGCTGAGGCCTTTCTTTTCACCTCCATGTTTCTGCCCCATAAGTGGGTACCGGAAAGATACAGCTGTTGTGCAATTTTCTCTAGAGGGATATTGGTAAACTGCCTTTCATAATCTGAGAGAGCCTGCCATATGGGCTCCACCCCAGTTTTATTCTTCTAGTTATTTACCTGTCATGATCCGGATCTCTTTAAATAAGGCATCTAAACTGATGTACACTTAGGTAACGTTAGACATTCATGTTGCTGAGATTTGTATTTCTCCTGGGTCCTCTCATGCGTTTTATTTTCATGTTCATGTATCTCAGTGATACTGTTATAAATGTATGCCACATGCTGTATGCCATTCTGGTGCTGCTGTCAAATCACTGTAGGGTGCGTCGACCTCTGTCCAGCCTTTTCTCTGGATTTTTTTTGTCGGCCCACTCAGCATAAATATGATGAATAAAATTGAATTGAATCATGGGCTCGAATGTGGCCGGCGCATTGCACACGCCAAACGGCATGACGCTAAATTCGTAGAGGCCGTCGAGCGTAATAACAGCTGGCTTTTGCCGGTCAGCAGCAGCCATGGGCGACTACCTGCCAGTAGTGGGTGCGCAGGTGGAGTGAGGAAAAGAATTGCGCGCCTCACAGGTAATTGAGGGCGACATCAATATGGGGAAGTGGATACACATGCTTTCGCGAAAACTTGTGGAGTCGATGCTAATCAACGCGAAAGCAGATGGACCCATCCTTCTTCCTCATGAAAACAACGAGGGAAGCTCAGGGGCTGTGGAAAGGCTGGATGACGCCACGCTGAAGGATGCCATCCATTTCTTTGGTAATTACGCTGCGTTCAAGGGCCGAGAGGCGATACGCACGCTGGCGACACGGGGCATGCGAGGCGGTTTTGATGCAGTGACGACGGAATTGCGGCCAAGGGAAGAGTGCAGGAAGTCGAAGGACGAACGGAAACGCTGGAGTAATGCGAGCTGCTGAGCGCGTTGGGCTGGCGAAAGGCTGCCATCGATCGATCGGAAGTACATAAAATAAATATAGTGTTTGTTTGGCGCAGCAGTACGCGAATGAATGGCAACTATCTGGAGTGGGGCCGGATCTTCACAGACGGAGCATGTGAGAATGTGATCGACTGATTTGACTTGTCGCGGACATTCGCCAGTGACACGAACGTTCCGTGGGTCCTACCTCGGACGGTATAGGAGGTATTCACTGAGGCCGCGCTACCAGACGGCGCGAGCGTCGTCGCGGCAGGCGCGCCATGTTTGCGGTCGTTTCAGGCCAGCTCGCGCAGTGTCACGGTGCGCCGTGAGGTATCTGGCCTGAACTGTTAGTGATCCGTAACACATTTGTACGTTGTTGAATACGTCAGTGACCACTTATCTTTGTGGAGCGCGTATTGTGCATGAAGTTTGCTGCAGAATTCTTCTGCGCCGTGATATAACCGAGCTGCCTCAACTCGGCAGCAAAACTGGCTGGCTGCGCTGCACGCAAGAGCGTACACGACTTGCATCTTTTAATATCAGTTGATAACTGTCAGCTAGTCATGCAGGGCACATCGTGGATAAACAGCACGATTATAATTACGGAAATTCCAGAACTGCCACCGCAGAAATTGATAATTCAAGCGCCTAGCTGTAGTCCGCGAACTGCTGACGCTTCTCAGACGTACGGTCTTTCAGCAGAAAGGCAAAGCGTCGTCATAGCTGCCTTATTTACCCGACAGAACGGCCAAACAAATACTGCCATGCGCTCGCAGCACGAACGGCAGACACAGCGAGAATGTTTTGCAGTTTTGATTGTAGCTACGTAGCGCTGCTTCGTATGCACAAGACCGTTTTCGCAGCAACGCAGTGTGCAGCCATTCCGCTAGATTCAGTTGTAACACGTCACTTTCAGCAGGTAGAGATGACAAGTTAAGCTACAGCTAAGTGAACAGACCCTTCGAATTACTCACCTCTTCAAAAACGGCACTTCGGCCGTCGGCACCGCGGACGTCGGCACCCACTGCACGGCTCTTGGACTCACCCGCTTGTCAAGTAATTGCACCCTCTCATAGGTTTATATCCTTTAATTCCTTGGCATGCCAGCAAACTTAAGCCGTGCACAAGGTGGGCCTCGATACCGGTGAATTCAACGCGCGGCAGCAGTCTTGTATACGTCGCACACCATGCCGGTGCCTCCGCATTCCTACGGGGGGTCGACCTTTTCACAAAGTAGAACCTTCTGAGCGTGCCCGCTCTTTTCTGCTTCGCACAGTTCACGGAATATTCACTCAGTCACGCGGCGGCACGGGTCGGACAGAAATTACGTGCGGCGAGACGCGAAATACACTCACATTTCACCCATCACCAGCTATTCAAACGCTGCGGCTGGCTGCGGCGGCCGCGCGCGCGACCACCAACATGGCGAATGCCGCGCCGGCCGCTAGCGCCCCTTGCGGATGACGTCATGTGAATACCTCCTATACGCGGCCGGGCGCCCAACCCCGGCCACTAGTGCAATGTCTCGCGCGCGCGATTAGTCCGAGACAGGACACTGTGCGCGCGGCTATGTACATACAGTCTACTTCTTTTGTGAGTGATTTTGTGCAGTGGCCGCTCGCGCGCACTTATTTTCGGACAATGCTTAGACATTAGCGCGCGAGAGGCGAGAACTTGCTTACTTTTGCATTTTGTGGATAGTGTACAAAGCTCTCCCCTGTCCTTTCTTGCTGTCGCTCAGCAAAGCCGAAAGTTGGGCAAGTTGGATAACGTTCATGATGCAAAAATAGCGCACAGGGAACACAAGGGACGGAAAGGAAACGACGCTGACAAGCGCTCCGCTCTATACTTCTCCTCACTATCCTCTCCCTTTGCCTTTCATTTCCGCCGGCTGCAGCTCGGGGGCTTAAGATATTAGATAGCCATTGCCGCGGCCGGCAACACTCCTTTGCTTCACTTTTTTATTTTTAAAAATAAACCACCACCACCACCACATTCGCCATGTAGAAGCGTTGATGAGCACGAAAAGGGTTCGTAACGAACTTCGCTGTGGCCATCGCATATAGTTAGAAGAGCTAACGGAAGGAGGACACAGTGGCTACGGGCGGCAGCATCAGTCGAAATGAAGAGAACAGTCGAATCAGAACCGCAGATCCACGAGATGAGGACCAGGGCTGTAGAGAAGGCAGGGATGTCAGTACCGTAAGCGACCAGCATTTTACCGCCTCGGGGATAGGTGTAGCACAACAAGGCAGCAGAGAACAAACAATTCAATGATGGCATGGGCGCTGTCGATGATCGCATGGTGAAGGGTGAGAAAGTCGGAGCCAAGAATAACATCGTGAGAGGAGCGGAACAGCGTCTCAGCAAGTTTAATCCTGGATGCCGCACACAAGGCTGGGCTTTCTTATTTAGACTGAGCTGAGCTCACGCTATAAAAAGCAGCTGGAGTTCGAAGTACGGGATGGAAGATTAATGCAGAGGTGGCATTGCAGTACGACGTGTCACGTCTCAAATGCATCTAGTCAAGCTCTAAGGGAGGTAAAGTTTCTCATACAAGCAGCACTGCTGTTTACACATGTCCCATCCGCTTCCCTAGGAGTTCCTCGCCCCCATCCGAAACAGCACCCCCGGTCGTCCTGGGCCCTTAAGGAGGCCCCAGCGGCGCCTGCTGCCCCGGAGTACGCCACAGCCCCGGAGTTCGCCGCAGCCCCGGAGTTCGACCCGGAGTCGGACCCGGAGTCCCCCGCCGCCGGCGCCGACGCCCGGGAGGCTCCGGCCGCCGCTACCGCCCAGGAGGCCACCGCCGCCGCCACCACCACCGCCGCCCGGGAGGCCACCGCCGCCGCCACCGCCTCCGCCGCCAGGGAGGCTACGCCCGCCGCCACCGCCCGGGAGGCCACCGGCGCAGCAACCACCACCACCGCCCTGGAGGCCACCGCCGCCCGGGAGGCCACCGCCGCCGCAACAGCCACCGCCGCCCTGAAGGCTACCGCCGGCGCCGGCCGGGAGGCTACCCCCGCTGCCACCACCGCCGCCGGCCGGGAGGCTACCACCGCCACCACCGCCGCCGCCCGCCAGGAGGCCACCACCGCCGCCCGGGAAGCCACCGCCGCCACCAACACCGCCGCCCGGAAGGCTACCGCCGCCGCCACCACCGCCGCCGCCCGGGAGGCCACCGCCGCCGCCGACCGGAAGGCTACCGCTGCCGCCACCACCACCGCCGCCCGGGAGGCGGCGGTGGTGGCTTCCCGGGTGGCGGCGGTGGTGGCTGCGGCGGTGGCCTCCCGGGCGGCGGCGGTGGTGGCGGCGGCGGTAGCCGCCGGAGCGGCCACCGCCACCGCCTCCGGGAAGGCTACCGCCGCCGCCACCACCGCCGCCCGGGAGGCCACCACCGCCGCCGCCCGGGAGGCCACCGCTGCCGCCGGCCGGGAGGCTACCGCCGCCACCACCGCCGCCACCCGCCAGGAGGCCACCACCGCCGCCACCACCGCCGCCGCCCGGGAGGCTACCGCTGCCGCCGCCCGGAGGGCTACCGCTGCCGCCACCGCCGCCGCCGACCGGGAGGCCACCGCCGCCGCCGCCGCCACCGCCAGGGAGGCTACGCCCGCTGCCACCGCCGCCACCGCCCGGGAGGCCACCGGCGCAGCAACCACCACCACCGCCCTGGAGGCCACCGCCGCCCGGGAGGCCACCGCCGCCGCAACAGCCACCGCCGCCCTGAAGGCTACCGCCGGCGCCGGCCGGGAGGCTACCCCCGCTGCCACCACCGCCGCCGGCCGGGAGGCTACCACCGCCACCACCGCCGCCGGCCGGGAGGCTACCACCGCCACCACCGCCGCCGCCCGCCAGGAGGCCACCACCGCCGCCACCACCGCCCGGGAAGCCACCGCCGCCACCAACACCGCCGCCCGGAAGGCTACCGCCGCCGCCACCACCGCCGCCGCCCGGGAGGCCACCGCCGCCGCCGACCGGAAGGCTACCGCTGCCGCCACCACCACCGCCGCCCGGGAGGCGGCGGTGGTGGCTTCCCGGGTGGCGGCGGTGGTGGCTGCGGCGGTGGCCTCCCGGGCGGCGGCGACAGTGGCCTCCCGGGCGGCGGCGGTGGTGGCGGCGGCGGTAGCCGCCGGAGCGGCCACCGCCACCGCCTCCCGGAAGGCTACCGCCGCCGCCACCACCGCCGCCCGGGAGGCCACCACCGCCGCCACAGCCACCGCCGCCCGGAAGGCTACCGCCGCCGCCCCCGCCGCCGCCGCCCGGGAGGCCACCGCCGCCGCCGGCCGGGAGGCTACCGCCGCCACCACCGCCGCCACCCGCCAGGAGGCCACCACCGCCGCCACCACCGCCGCCGCCCGGGAGGCTACCGCTGCCGCCACCGCCGCCGCCGCCCGGGAGGCCACCGCCGCCGCCGCCCGGAAGGCTACCGCTGCCGCCACCGCCGCCGCTGCCGCCCGGGAGGCTACCGCTGCCGCCACAACCGCCGCCGCCCGGGAGGCCACCGCCGCCGCCGCCCGGGAGGCTACCGCTGCCGCCACCGCCGCCGGTGGTGGCGGCGGTGGTGGCGGCAGCAGTAGCCTTCCTTGCGGTGGCGGCGGTGGCCTTCCGGTCGGCGGCGGTGGTGGCGGCAGCGGTAGCCTCCCGGGCGGCGGCGGTGGTGGTGGCGGCGGTAGCCGCCCGAGAGGCCACCGCCACCGCCGCCAAGGAGGCCACCGCCGCCGACGCCCGGGAGGCTACCGCTGCCGCCACCACCGCGCAGAAGCCAGCGGAGAAGCCAGCGGTGCGCAGAAGCCAGCGGATCAGAAAGCCGCCAGAGAGGCTAACCTATTATTAAAGTGGCACAGTCGATTGGCCCGAATGGATCTCGTGAAGTTGGCAGCGCATGGCGCTACCGCAGTTAGCAGTGCCAATCGGATGGCTGGATGTTGGCGCTTGAAAGGTGTTTGTATCGCAGCTCGTATGTCTTTTCTTTGCGCTGTCGTCACAAAAATCTGACGACGTCAAGCACATCGCACGCTTACACTGCTGCGTTTCTGTTGTAGCCAATTAGCGTAAACGGTTTTGTTCCACAAAATTGGGAAGCAGCCCACGGAATGCGTTATAAAGTGCTTAAAATTCACACCTTTCCGAGAACGCTAGCGGTCGCTCTTCAGAACAAGGCCCCTTGTGATTATGCTGTGTCGTGGCGGCGATAGTAAGTAAGTGCTTTATTTTTCCGTTTGCAAAATACATTTTAGAACGGACAGTTTCGAGGAAAAAAGCTGCGGAAGCAGCTCGACAGGTCCTAAAACCCGTTTCTTGGCAGCAGCAGCGGTGCGGGATGGCAATGCTTTCAAAACAAAGCACAAAGCATGAAGAAAAGAAAAGAAACAAAGTAACAAACAAAAAAGGTGAATCTGCAAAGCTACATAGGTTAGTATTCAAAAATACAGCAGCATGATTATAATCACTCAGTCACAAAAAAGTACAATAGGCAAGGAACATACATAGTACTGGTTTACGATGACTAACTCAATGGTTGATAATATAAACACACGCTCAATATTAGTGGCAAAAATGTGTGGAGTAGACAATGAAACATGTAAAACATCAATATTCTCTGAGATTAGTGCATTGAGCAAGGCAGGTAGGGTGTAAGCAATCATTTGCTTACCGTAATTAGTTCGACTGTGAGTTAGATACTAGTATTGCGGACATTGCGTTTGGTTGTGAAGTAGATTTAGTTTATGATTGGCAGTTAAACGGATGGCAAAATTATTCGATTTGCATTCTTTAATGTATGCATATATATGTATGTATGCATGTATGTATGTATGAATGTATGTATGTATGTATGCGTACGTATGCGTATTCTTTAATGTATGTACGATAGAGCAAAAGTGCCGTGAGCCTTGAAGCAACTTTACTGGACAAAAGAAAGGCCCCATGGGTGGTCTTCTACTGGTCCAGGGTTTCTGTCCGGTGGGCTTAGCGGTCCACACACCACCCTCTCGGAAGGAATAAGTGGGATGGGGAGGGGGGACTTAGGGGGTTGCATCAAATAAAAGAGCATAAAATGTAAAAGCGTTCTCCTAAAAGGGCATTCTGTTTACGAAGTTCACTGCATCGGACCACCTGAATGTCGCTGAATATTTTTTAAGCTGTCATGTTCATTTTTTCAACGCATTTAGCTCGTTGGACGAACAGATGTGATCTTGCAACAAAATAAACAAGTTTAGTAGGCAAGCAAAGCCACATCGACAAACTAGGTATTACAGCACAGCACAACAGCGGGAACTGGCACACGCAGATCTATGCAGTAAATTCCCCGGAGCCACGAAGTACGACAAATGCAAGTTCTCATCGTGTCTGCTCAGGTCACTCCGATTAGTCGTTCTGGGCTACCCGGAAGCCTTGCCCGCTACTCGGTTTGTCAGGATAGCTCTGGCCGCAGTGAGTGTTCCTAAACGTACTAAAATCTCTGAAAACTCCACAATGTTTTTGGTAGACTGGGATCAAACCGGAAGCAGGCGACACAAACTCAATACATTAACTCTATGAAGGTCTTATTTGGAAGCAGGACAGCAGCGCGGCGTGGCTCCCCTGGTGGAGAGAGGCGAAATCATCGGTCTTGTGATGAGAAGCACTTAGCGCAGAAAAACGAAGTTCGGTTGTTTTACTATTTCACTTTCCGGAATGGTATCGACTTCATCTTCGAGAAAAGATGGAACTCAATACTGCAATGCTGTAGAGTGCCTCGACAGTTCTGAAAACCAACGGTCTAGAACCGCCCGTGCAGTAGTACTTTCTCCAAGGCAGGGGGCACGTGAAGCAGCTCAGCCATGCATTGATTGAAAATGTCCGATATTTCGGTTAAGTGGCGCAGTATTATTTTCCGCCCCGGGAACAAGAACATCCAAAATAATGATGGGATATTTCTTGATAATTTTAAAATAGATGTTGTTACCTCTTTCAAAATACTAGGTGTATTTTTTAATGAATGAGAAAATGACTAAGGAAGAGGACACAAATTACATAGCGTCTAAACTATCCCCTGTCATAGGAACAGTTTACGCTCACAAAAACATTCTCCCTGGAAATGTGAAAATGCTTCTGTATAAGTCATTGTTCTGCTCGCATCTAAATTACTGTCACTTGGTATGGGGAAATACATCTTTCACAAACCTCCGAAAATTATTTACCCAGCCAAAAAGAATTCTTGGAATAGTATATATTGTAGCATATGACCACCCATCCAAACCACTTTTTGAGAAAGTGGACATAATACCAATTAATGATTTATATGCATACTGCTTGCTCTCTAAATACGAAACCGAAAATAAAACAATACTCCTTTCATTGCCACACTGGCTTCATTATGCAAAAAACACGCCTCGTACAAAACAAGAAGCAACGAAATATGGCACATTTATGCAAACAGAACAGGTTATGGCAAACAGATCCTTAGGTATAGTATACCGCACTATCTCAACCTCTGCCATAGCCACAACATGATTGTTCAGCACTCGAAAAAAAAAAGAGTTGCAAAACTTTGTTTAAAGATATGTAACCAGGTGTAACTTTTGAACTGTAATTTCTGTAATTTTGTATAATTTTTTTGTGGTTGGCATTTTGTAACTTATGAATTGTAACTCCTGTAATTGTGTTTAAATTTATGTGATTGCAATTTTGCAATTTTTAATTTTTATGTAGTTTTGCCATTACGTTTGATTTTTACGCGTTACAAAGTGTTACAGTTGTGTCCAAAAATAGGTTTCGTTCATGCTTCCTTTATTTCTTTAGTATTATTGCTGGGTTTTCTTTCTTTTTTTTAAGCTTTGCTGGTATGCTGTTATGCCGTCTGCGTATTTTTCCTGTACAACTTCTATCTATTTTTGGGGAGGCGGGAGCTCGTCAAGCTATACCCCTACCTTTTTCTCTCTGCCTCCCTCATCCTTGTGATGTAAAATAAAGGCATTATTATTTTTGATCGTATTGAACGGTCTGTCATACTTACACATGGAATGCACCCTAGTAGAACGCGTCAGTGAAATCGCATCGCCTTACAGTGCGCTTTTCGGTTCCTCCATGCCCGTTAGCCACATTGCATAAGCGCAACATGTGCAATTCCCAACTCGTGAGCATGTCATGCAGCTGGAACTGCACGCCTATAAGCGTGCAGCGTTAGCCATTGATCTTAGCGTACAGCACGTCGAAATCGAGGTGATAGTGTATGCAAAAAAGTTGAAAGTTTCTTACTCGCAACGAAAGTGTGTTTGCGGTCACGGAAGTTGAGGAGTAACACACCCATCTCAAAGTTTATGCCGCAGATTACGCAATCGCTAACTCCTTACACAGAGCGTGCTTCAACAAAATCATACTTAGCAAACGTTAAACGCGACCCACATATGCAGTCATTCTCTTTTTCGCAGATTCGCACCGCGAAAGTTCCTTTCAACGTTCGCTATCCTGAAGAAGCGCTGCAAAAGGCGCATTCTTGCGCAGGTGCTTGCTTGCCATTCATGACCTGGAGGAAGGCGCCTCAAGTGACTCAGAAATAGAGTCGTTCCGGAGGTCTGTTTCTGTGGTCAGCGTGTGTACACCCACTCGTACCTTTGTATAATGCGACTGACTCGCGCTTATTTGTTGATGGGGGTAAGCTCTTATAATCAGCCAGTCTTTCGTTGTTCGAGGGCGTAATGAAATACACGGGAGAAAGGGAAGAGATCGCTGGAATAGTGTCGGAAATCAGCCGGTGTGAGAACGGAGCGATGAACAGTGGACGCGTGCTTTGGAAAACATTTCGACTCAGTGACGCCGACGATAAAGTCCTTTTCAGAGCGGTAGAATTACAAAACTAGAAGCACAACTTTGCGTGTCTTCTAAAAGAGGTGAACAACAACTAGCGACCGTCATGTTACTTGAGCAGAAAAAAAGCAAACTAAAATGTTTGCCAGCGGTCACTGTAGCCTCAGCTAAACTTTTAAAAAGGGGTCCAGCCACTTAGCGAAGGCAAGACCCGAAGAAGGGGGCTGCCGTCCGTCCCCTTCCCCTCCCGCCCTTCCAGAAAAAGAAAAAAAAAAGAGACGCGACATCAGCACTCACACTTGACGGCTATTCCCCGTTGCACGGTGGGCTACTTAACAAATGACCCAGCTATCTGGAGCCAAAAAATTTAAATACACCCCGGCAAGATATGTGGAGTAAATTTCTAGTGCGTTGCTGACCATCGTATGTAATTTATAGCAGTACTTCTGTATTCTCTTCAATAGAATAATTACAAAATTGACAAAAATTAACATTAGCTATTGCGTTTGCGGCGATGATTCCTGAGCCAAATTGTTGGGAGTGCCAAAAAAATGCCTAATTATGCAGTTTTAATTCATGTCTTCCATAGATTATCTTTCCCCTTTTTGAAAAAAAAAAGCACGCCAAATACGAAAAACGCCAGTGTTACCATGCCTTGGGCGTAATGATATCAGGGCTCTCCAACGCGGAATTCCTGAACACCGTCGCGTTAGTTCGATGATGGCGCGAATATTTGGTTTAGGCTTATCGGGGTTTAACGTCCCAAAGACGGGACGTTAAACCGGATTTGTGGCAGGCTGCTCAGCTGCCCACCGAGCAGCCTGTCCGCGGTGCTAGGGGGCGGCTCAATTAATCGTGAGAGAGGCTGCTCGCGAAGAGCAACCTGCATCGCACCCTAACCCAAGCAACCCAAGTCCCCCCGATGGCAGCACCTGCCATAGAAGGGTATTGGCGCATCGCTCGACCGCTGCACCACTGTTCCAGGAGAAGCCTTCCAGGGATCTATGAATCTCGAGAATGACCAATGCCGCCTATACGGACGTTAACCCATTATAGCTGTCCGAACAACTACCATCCGTGAACACTGGATCTGAACACCGGAAACGAAGAGAAAAACCGAACTGCTAGCGCAGCTAACTGGCATGTGGCCTAACTACACAAATTGAAAATAATTCTTTTTGTCACTACTCGGGGGTCTACCTCTGATAGCACCAATTTTTCTCCGGCACAGAACATAGATGAGTCGGCCGACCGACGACTAGGAACTGTGCTTGGTTTCTGCCTGCTTATAGCTACCAGGAACTGGCACTCCTGCTGTTGTCTCCACTGAATACGGCGGGGTCGCACGAGTTACTTTTAATTTTGCTGCCAGCCCCCATTTCATGTTTTCATGCTTTGACATTCGTGGCACCATCGAAACCGGTTTCGTTCATGAATTCCGCGTTTGAGAGCACTGCAGTGTCGGCGCGCAGCACGCGACCACTTGAGATTTTTCTCATATTCGCGTGCTTTCTTTTCAACGCAGGAAATAAAATTAGTCGCTAGCACACAGCTAGAAGGGTACTGATGTATTACAAGTTTTTTGGCACGCTCTACATTTCGGTGCCAGAAGTTTCGCCGAGAACGCAAAAGATGAAACGTTCTTTTTTTTTTCATTCTTTATTTATGTGTTTAGCCAAAATGCAAAAATAGAATAACTGCCCTCAGTGGTTAGTAATATGAGTTAAATTGCCTCCACCTATCTTTCCAAGGCATATTTTAATATTTGGCTGAATATAGCGGGGGCACCTGGTATTTTGGCCTAGCCTTGGAGCCTTGTCAGGGCAGAAACGGGGGGCCTCGAGAAAGGACAGTGCGCGCATAGCTAGCCTGAAACAGACTAACTCTATCTTCGATTAAAAAAAAAAAAACACGCGGGAGTGTTCATAGCCGTCACCATTCCGCTTCTTTCGCACGACTCCGGGTGCAGTCAGAATCACCTCTCGCTGGGTTGTCGCGGCCGTCGGTTCCGCGAATTGTCACACCCCTCCCTCCGTTATGAAGTTTGCTGCATGCACAGCACTGGGGTGAGAACTGTGCCTGTAGTAGTTCACGGGTTTGCGTACCAGAGCTGACCGGTGAAGATGAGGGTGAGAATGGGTAGCTCTTGGCTACTGACACTCCGAGGCTTTTGCGGAGTAAGGTGAAACAGTGCTACGGCACAAGGAGATAGAAAAGAAATCACACAACACAACGCTGTGTTAGGGCTTTTCTTTTCATTGCTTTTGAGTCGTTGCGCTGTTTCACCATATCAGACCAACTTGCCCGTCAGTTCACGTTGCTTTATGGAGGGTTCGGAGCCTAATTATCGGTGAAGTGGAGACAGGGGCTTTTTTTTCTCTTGTGTCTGCTGCAGGAAAAAGCCCCTAGTGGTCTGAAAAGATACCACGCGCACTCAACTCAGCTGTCGCAGGCAGTCCGTACGCATGCTCCCCAGCGTTCCGTCCTCGAGCTGCACCAGCCAGTAGTGCTCACATTTTTTGCACTTGCGGCATACTGAAAGAAATTTAGTTGTTTCTAACTACGTTGACATAGAAGGGATAAAGAGACGTTCAATACAGACGACATAAATGCTCATGAAATTGCTGCGACGGCGCAGGAGCGGTATAATCATTACTAAGGCCCGGAACTCTCTGTGGCGGAAAATTTGAAGTACCGTGAACTGAAAAGAAAAATTCCGCGGGAGGAAAGAATTAACGCTTCCGAATGCACCGCTCGTTATATTTGGAGCTATGTTATGAATGTAGTAGTGTGAATTGTCCTTTTTCTCCACAAGGTAGCTTCGCCATTAAGCGGGCAAGTCAAAGGAGAACCGAGCCTCTCAGTGACCTTGGGGCAAGGCGTGCGGTAAGCAAGTGCCAAGAATCAGGCTGTGGATGGTGAAAGAAGGCGGTACGGTTTGTTGAGAAAGAGAGTACACTGAAACAGTTGAGAGGAGTAGGCAAAGGAAAGAAGGGCAAACGGGCGCAGAACTGCGCCGCTTGGAACACACACGGTGTAGTGACGGCATCTCAATGACGGTGGCTGCGCACATTAAAGGCCGGAATACATGGAGCGTTTTTACCGTGGCGAGTCGTCGATTTTCGCCCGACGGCGCAGATTTGACGCCCGGCATCGAGAAAAACGCCCACCGCCGCCTATCAGGACCGGCTAGATTTTGACGCGCGGCGTCCAGTGCGACCGGAAGCGGCGGCTGAAGCTAGCCAATAGCAGCGCAGAATGCCCGCTCTTCCGGTCCTCTGCCTGCCGCCACCAACATGGCCGCCATGGTCGTCGAGCTACGCAGTTTTCTTGGCACAGAAATGTTATTGTTGTGAAAATAAACGCTTCATAAGACTTGAAATGTCGCTTTTTTTCGAGCACACGGCCGAATCTTGGATCGGAATGCCTGCACTCCCTCCCTGAAGCGAATGTGACGAAGAAAACCGCAGCCGCTGGTGTCCGCGGCTGAGCGGGCGTCCAAAGGTACGCGACGGCATGCATTCGAGCACGCAAATCTTTATTGATACTTAAGCGCGCGTGCTAAAATTTGTACAATGCTGTCGAAGTGAAACTTTCCTCATTTTAACAGAATGGTCAGCGTCGCTGTTCTCACAGACCTTCTTGCACAGTGGTGTTTGCCACTTGTTGTTCACATTTGCTTTCGCGTCGAGGGATATGCGGCGGCACGCCGCCGCTTGTACGCTCCTTGCGTCTCCAGCCGGGCGTCGCGCCGCCGCGACATTTTCTGCCGCGGGAATGTCGTCGATCAAAACATCGCATGAATCCCGTTCTTAATGTATTGGAGGCTTTTCTTCACCAGATTATGGCACGCACATATAGAACGTTGCTTTACGTAAATTGTCGACCTGTCCATTGTTTCCGTATTTTAGTGTGTTGTCTCAGTTTCCTTTCTTTTTTTTTTGGAGGAGGGGGGGCACTCAGCTATTGTTTTCCTGTTAGCCTGAGATAGCGTTACAATGGCAATGATATTACTTTTAGAATCTTCCTGAGGGCTGAAAAACCTCCTTCGCGTTATATCCGTGCAAACAAGATGAATCTATCGTTACCTCATCGCTAATCTGTGCCTGCTGACGTCGGTAATAAAAATAGTAACAAATATGAGAATTTTTTTCTCTTGTGCTTGGTTTTATGCACATAGGCAAGTAAGGCCATCATGTTTATTTGGTAGGCAGGAGTTAAAAAGTTAAAAAAAACTACAATCGGGTTAGAAGTTTTGCTTCTTTTAAAAACAATGTAATGCAAGAAATTCCGATGAATGAAGTTTCTCCTAAGAGTAATCTGGAATGGAATGGGACCTGCTCATCGAAAAATTGTGAGAAGTGTTTTTTCCTTAGTCTGTCGAGCTGTGTACATGAACATGGTGTTAATGTGAAATGGTGTTAATGTGAACTCGCATGCGGAGAGCAGACAGTACCAAGACAGGAGAGGATTGGGTTTCCGAGCAATATTAGGAAAGGTGTCAGTTACATCTAATTATTGGAATTTCTCTTCTAAGCGGAGAACAAGTAGCCTGACTGTTTGGGGCTTATAGGTAAACATTGTTCGAGATGGGCACTTTGAAACTATTGGATAACAGATATTTTTCCGCAATGGACGGATTTTTAGAACGTATGAGCATGTGAGCATTGTTCATATGTCTGCAAGTGGTGGTTCATTAGTTTGTACATGCAGACTGTTTATTGCTGACGTTCTGTATGTACCAGTTGAAAGACTCAAACGTAAGTTGTGTACTCGGTCCAGTCGTTTCAAGTATGACGATCTTGCTGAACCACACACTATGCAACCATAGTGCAAGCACGAGCGTACAACAGAGTGATAAATTTGCGAAAGGCATGCCCTATCGGAACCCCAGTGTTTGCGTGAAAGGACTTTGAGTAAGTTCAGGGATTGAGAAGCTTTCTTTATCAATGCGTTTGTGTGAGGCAGGAAAGTAAGTTTTCTCTCAAAAGTTATACCAAAAAATTTGTGTTCTTTTTTTTATTGGTAATTCGGTTTCGTTAAGGTGTAGTGTGGGATCTGTCTCTCATCCTCGTTAGAGCGAGAAAAGGCTGGCAACTGTTTTCTGTGGAGAAGAGCGGAAACCATTTTTGTACGCCCATCATGCCAGTTGATTGATCCTTATCTGTATTTGTCTTTCACATGTCGATATGTTGAAGGACGTGCAAGCTATCTGAAGATCATCTACATAGACATAGTACGTAATGGAACTTGGGATTATTTTGCGAAAAGATTTCATCTTTAGAATAAAAAGTTTTGTGCTTAACATACACCCCTAAAGAATCCCATTCTTTTGAATAAAATTCCTTGAAAGGATTGAGCATAGGCGTACGTGGAATAAATGGTTAGACAAAAAGTCTTTTAAGCATTTCAACATCCTGCCACGGATGCCAAGCTCAGCAATATCTTGAAGGATCCCGAACTACCAGGTTGTGTCCTATGCCTTCTCCACCTCGAAAAAGACAGCAAGACAGTGCTGTTTGCGAACAAAAGCTTCTCGGAATAGGTTTGCGAGACGAACCAGGTGGTCGGTTGTGGAGCATGCTTTTTTTAAACCACATTAATGGACGTCACGAAGTTCACGGGATTGAAGGACAAAAGTCAATCTTATATTCAGTACACTTTCAAAAGATTTCGCCAGACAACTGGAAAGGGCTATGGGCTTATAACTACTGGGAAAGGTAGGTGGTCTTCCCATTCTTAAAATGAAACAATACTAGCGTTCTTCCATGCTTCAGGTTCTTTCGCCGATACCCAAACTTTGCTAAAAAATCTTAAAAGTGCCTCTACAGCTGGTTCAGAGAGGTGGGCTAGAATTTGATAATGTATTTCGTCAGAGCCAGGTGCACTCTGTTTACCAGCGGACAATACTGTATGGATTCCTTGAACTATAACTAATGTAAGGTTCATTTGTACTGGCGCTTGTCGGCAGTCTTTGCTTTTAGGGTCTGTTTTTCTATTTTGAAGAGGGATTAGCAGCCAGTCAGCTTTCGAACCTTCTCTCACATTTGTTTTGAAGGTGTTAAGCTACTAATGGCCGACATGTTGTTTTGCCACGAAGTTTTTTCGGCACTGGGATGGATATATCAGACTTTCGCTCTCACCTTTTTAAAAGCTATGAAATTCTCTGGTGTTGGCGTCGACAAAAAGTGCCCCAGGTTTTGTATTGTTTCTTTTTTGCTTCTTTACATTCTTTCGTATACCACAGTTTGCGATTTTGTTTTACGACTCCGGATGACTGAGGAATAGATAGGTGCGCAGCGGTAATAATACAGTTCATGAAATGTTCAATAAGTTCATCCGCACTGAGATTATAGAAAAATATTTGATCTAGGCTGGCCTTTTCTCTAGAAAGTGTCCAGTCGGCTAAATGAAGTTTCCAACGTCGTGGTTTTGTTGGGGTCACTTCTGGTGGAGGTGTTAGGTTGGTTAGTACAAGAAGGTGACAACCCCATATGGGTTGTAGATGACATTCCTTAAAATTACTAAACGCAGAGGAAGAACTAAAAGGTAGATCTATACAGCTCATTTTTCCCGAAGTCGTGGAGCAGTATGTAGGTTCACCAGTGGTTGTGAAGCAAATGTCATTACATAAAATAAAACCCTCTATCATTTGGCCTCTTGAATCAGTTTTTTCACTTCGCTAAAACATTGAATGAGTGTTAAAAGTTAATATCCCCAACTAATAAATATGGCTCTGGTAGCTGCTTTAAAACGTCTCTTAACTCATACATTATTACTATATATATATATATATATATATATATATATATATATATATATATATATATATATATATATATATATATATATATATGTGTGTATTGTGATGCCGAGACAATGAAGACGAAGAGACGGGAGAAGCGGGCGGAGGAAGACGAGGAAGTGGGATTAAAGAAAGGCTAGGCATTCGAGCGGACGCTCAGCTCAGCGCGTCTCAGTGTTAGTCATTACAATGGCGCAGTCGACCAACGTCGAGCCTGACCCGGCCCTCTCCGACCCGCCGCTCCTCCTTCGAAGCGGCCGGGCAGTCACACGGCCAGCTCCCTCGGCGCCTGGGACCCCTATTCCGCCCGAGAACGGCGTCCATGCCTCCTCGGCGGATTCGGCCTTGGCCCTTCTTCCCGAAGCCCTCTCCACCCTCCGGGAGTTATCTGCTTCTTTCACTGCAGCGCTTGGCCGTGCTTCGCTGTCCTCTGGATACCCAGTATCGCCGGTACAAATTCCGGAGTTCAGTGGATTTTCTGACGCCGCCGAAGCGTGGATTCAAGAGGTCGACGCTGCTGCCCGGCGTTTCGCCTGGTCTCCAGCCACCACGCTCGCCGTCGCGGAAGACCATCTCCGTGGTGCCGCCCGCGCCTGGCACCAGTACGAAGGCCGCCGCTACAACACTTGGTCGGCCTGGACCTCCGCCCTTCTTATTTATTTATTTATTTATTGGAAATACCTGCAGCGCCCGAAGGCATTATTGCAGGGGGGATGAGGATACATAACAGGAGATTAGGCCGGAAAAAAAGAGGAAGAAAAAAAAAGCAATACAACAAGGCATGACACAGCAAGTACAAAATGAATGAAATATGAAACAACAAAAAGACATGACGAAAAAAAAAAACAAAAAAAAGCCAGCTGCGCACTCATACATCCGACAGCAACGCGCGGAACATAGACTCTGAACGGCACTCAACAATTTCATGGGGCAGGCGATTCCAGTCATGAATGGTAGATGGGAAAAATGCGTTTTGATAAGTGTTAGTTTTGCATTTAATTTCTCTAATCTTCCACCCATGGTCAAGTCTGTTTGACCTGAAATGCGGTGGAAGTAAATAATTTTCTTTATCTATTTTTATTTTTCGGTGAAAGATTTTATACAGCATTTCTAACCGGGAGTTGGTACGGCGTTTCCGTAACAGCTCCCATCCCAGCGTTAGTTTAATGTTAGTAACACTGCTGTTAAAATCATAATTACTTGAAACAAACCGAGCGGCAAAGTTCTGAACACGCTCAAGCATGTCTGTTAAATTTAAAGTAGGGGGGTGCCAAACAACACAAGCATACTCCAATATTGGCCGAATATAGGTAAAATAAAGAAGCTCTTTAACTTTAAGCTCTTTAAGTGCGCACGACGCCAAACTCACGACGATGAGAGCGCGGCGCCAGGCTCCAGATGAAGACGTTGCCCTTTACATTTATGATAAGGTCCGTCTTCTTCAGGCCTGCAACATCGAGTGGCCCGCGTCCGCAGCCAAACAGTACATTGTCGACGGGCTTCATGATGCCACCCACGCATCGATTATGTCCACACTAGACACTGACAGCCTCTCAATCTTTGTCTACCGAGCGGCCTCCTTGCATGACACAGTCCGTCGTCGTGGGACCCATGCTGCCGCCGGAACTTCTGCCACAGCACCACAGCAACGCCGCGGTTGCTTTTCTTGCGGACAACATGGCCACATGTACAAGGATTGTCCTCATGCTGCCCGCCCACGCATACAATTCCAGAATCACCCTGTTCCCTTCCTGCCGGTGCATGTTGACGGCATCGGGGAGTTGACCGCACTGGTTGACACCGGCGCTCAGCGAACGGCATTGCTTCAACGTCATGCACCGGGCCCGATGAGTCAATGGACCTCGTCTACTCTGCAAGGCTTGGGGGGAAGCGCTGTTCCCGTTGGTGCAGTCGATATCTGCATCCGGACTGAGGCTGGCAGCAAAGTCCTGGTGGGCGTCCCGGTGTTTGCGGACTTGCCTGCTGACCTCATCTTGGGCGCAGACTACCTCATGTCCGGGGACGTGGCTCTGTCACTCGAAAACGCTCTTATCCGCTTCCCCGTATCGACGACACGATTGACGCCGTCCGACACGCGAAATACTTTTCATCTCTCGACCTGCGCTCCGGGTACTGGCAGATCTACGTAGCCGAAGAGGATAAACACAAGACTGCTTTTCGCACCCCTACCGGACTGTACGAGTTCAATCGCATGCCTTTCGGGCTACGTTCAGCTCCAAGCACTTTCCAGCGCGCTATGAACATGGTGCTCGGTTCTCTCAAAGACCACGCCTGTGTCGTCTACCTCGACGACATTTTGGTCATCGGCGGCAGCGAGGATGAGCATCTCCGGAATCTGGATAATGTTCTTGTCCTGTTGTACAAAGCTGGCTTCCGGCTAAACCGCGAGAAATGTAACTTTGGCCTGTCGGAGATCTCCTACCTCGGCTCCAAGATTTCTGCGCAGGGCATTCACCCGCTCCCAGAGCGAATAACGGCCGTCACGAATTACCCCACGCCTAACAGTGTGAAGCAGCTGCAGACGTTCCTTGGCATGGCTTCCTATTTACGGAAATTCGTAGCTAATTTTGCCACCACAGCTGCTCCCCTCACAAATTTGTTAAAGAAGGGCGAGAACTTTATATGGGGTGAACGGCAGCAACGAGCCTTTCAAGCGCTCAAAGATCAACTGACTCAGTGCCCAGTACTCAGCCACTTTCGTGAAGATTGGCACACTGAAGTGCACACTGATGCCAGCCAGGTCGGCCTGGGAGCGGTTCTTCTTCAGCGCGACTCACAGGGTGCTCACCACGTCGTGGCATACGCTAGTCGCAAACCGTCCGCTGCCGAAAGCCATTACCACTCCAACGAGTTAGAATGTTTGGCGGTGGTCTGGAGTGTCGACGATAAGTTTCGCCACTACCTTTTCGGGCGGAAATTCACAATCGTAACGGATAATTCCGCAATCGCCTGGATGTTCACGAAGCAGCACCTCAAGCACAAGTTCGCTCGCTGGATTATCACGCTCCAAGAATACACATATGATGTGCGGCATCGGGCCGGGGCTCTTAACCTTATTGCAGATGCCTTGTCGCGACACCCCACTGGTGACGGCTACTCTCGAGCTCGGCACAGCGAAAGTAGGCTCTTGTTTTGTCAGCAGGATGTAAAGAAGGCCCAAAGTGAGGACAAAGACTTGGCGGCTATCATGGCTTCCCTTGGGGACACCGGGAGCAACTCCAAGTTTGTCCTGCGGGATGCTACGTTATACCGCCGTCATTGGCTCAACAACCGCAAGGAAGAACAGCATCTCCTCGTACTTCCTGCTGCTCTCCGCGGGCAGGTGCTCCACGCTATTCACGACTCCCCCACAGGGGGGCACATTGGTCAGCGAGCCACGTTGCGAAAGGCGCAGGAACGCTTCTGGTGGCCCAAGATGAGCAGCAACATCCGCGCGTACGTTGCCAGCTGCGAGGTCTGCCAGCAGTACAAGCGTCTTCCAGGCTGTCAACCCGGGCTTCTAACGCCAATCCCTTTGCCTGAGACTGTATTTGACACTGTAGGGATCGACCACATTGGACCTCTGCCGACATCAGCAGTGGGCAACCGGTACATATTAGTGGCTGTAGATTATCTGTCAAAATTTGTAGAGGTTGCTGCTGTATCCTCCCTCGCTGCACGCTATGTCGTTGAATTTTTACAAGACCGGTTCGAATGGCGGCACGGGCTTCCACGAAAACTAATATCGGACCGCTCAACCACCTTCCGGAGTCGCGAACTCCGTGCCTACCTGCGCCGGGCGGGAGTTGAACACCACTTCGCATCGGCGTACCACCCTCAAGCGAATGGTCTCACCGAGCGGACGAATCAGACCATACAATCGCGACTCGCTCCCTTCTGCATGAATAAAAACAAAGGCGAGGCAGACTGGGACCAGCACCTCCGAGCGGCGGCCTACGCTGTCAACACTTCTGTCCAAAGTTCTGCAGGAACAATGCCTTACAAGATTGTGTACGGGAAACAGCCTCAACTTGCAGGAGCGTGGAACTTAGAAACACCGATCAACATCGGGACCCCTATACCGCGACAGGCAGCTTGTCAGCGCATCAGATCGGAAGCACGGAAAAGAGCGTCTCGTGCGCAACAGACGCAAAAACGCAACTATGACCGCCGACATCGACCAGCTCCTCGCTATAGAGTGGGAGACGAGGTCTGGGTTCGACGCGGTCTACAATCTTCAGGGTGTAAGCTAACCGCGAAATATGATGGGCCCTACGTGATCACCGAGCGCTTAGGTGACAATACGTGGCGTGTGTGTACTGCGGCGTTTCAAGCAGGCTCGGACGGGCGCAGGAGAAACAATTTCGCAGTGCACGTGTCGCGGTTGAAGAAAAGGGTCGTTCGCCTGCAAGACTGATTAGGACTGTGCTATGTCTTCTTTTCAGGTCCGCAGTCGTGGCCGAGTGTGATGCCGAGACAATGAAGACGAAGAGAAGGGAGAAGCGGGCGGAGGAAGACGAGGAAGTGGGATTAAAGAAAGGCTAGGCATTCGAGCGGACGCTCAGCTCAGCGCGTCTCAGTGTTAGTCATTACAGTATATATATATATATATATATACACACACATCGTGGGAGGGAACAGCGCGAACAAAACGACAGACGAAGCAAGATGACACAAAGACGAGCGCTGTACTCGAAACTGAATTTTTTATTGAAAAAAGAAAACATATATACATCATAATCACGTGAACAAACAGAGCAACGAGCATTGGTCTAGCGGAATCAAGATCACCAAACGCACAATATGCAACGTGGTGAACTCCGAACAAAGGCACCCCTGAGAACCGAAATGAAGCAAGTCACGAATTATCTAAAAACGATACGGCACTTTTTCTGTTTCTTTTTATCATTTTCCTTCCCACAATCGCGGCAATGATCTTTCAGATGAGAGTGTCATCTTGCTTCGTCTGTCGTTTTGTTCGCGCTGTTCCCTTCCACGATGCATTATTACAAACTCGCCCAGCTATCCATCCTTCTTCAATATATATATATATATTGCCACGTATCATTGCAGTGTTTGTTCGTTCACGCTCAAGGCAGCAGGAAAGGGTCGTTATCACTTTTGTTCGTGGCGCGAGAAGCGACCAGACTAATCTCGATTGTTCGCAGCCATGAAAGGCTGCATCTAGGTTTTTCCAGATTACCGTAGATGATCTTGACCTGTTATCTGGAAAGTTCCTTGCCGGCTTTAAATTGAGCGATGCCGCGAGCGGCGGACTTTCGTAGATCGACGATTGACGAGCACGCTTGTTGCTTACGCCGCTACCGAGTGATTCAGTTCTTTTGCGGGCGCAAGTCAGCCCAAATAAAGAGCGTCGTTTGCAAGTATCTCTGGTGTCTTCCTGACCGCTGGACTGCCGTCACTACAACGTGACAATATATATATATATATATATATATATATATATATATATATATATATATATATATATATATATATATATATATATATATATATATATATATATATACATGGTCTGTTCTGAACGTAGTAGGACTCATTTTTTTAAACAAAATTTATTCAAGAGAATAGTACAAACGATTACAATTTTTCAAGGTAGCACCCTTGCACCCTTCCGCACCTACTCACTGCTGCTAATGAGTTTTACAATTTTCGTACGCCTCCAGGAACGCCTGGACCGGAATGCTGTTCAGCTCCCTCGTCACGGCCTGTTGAACCACCTCTACCAATCCGTGATGTTTACCCTCGAGCGTCGATTTTATTCTCGGGAATAGAAAAAAGTCTGGCAGGGCCAAGTAGAGGCTGTAGGGGGGCTGAGACAGCGTTGCCGCCTTGTGCGGGACAAAAAATCGGGGTCCTCACTCAGATGACGAAGAAGATCCTACCGGTTGGCCTGTTCCTCCTCTGACAACACTCCCGGCACCAACTTCGCGCACGCTTTCCTCATGGGTAACTTTTCTGTCACGATCCCAAAAACTTGGGTTTGAGGAATGCTCAAGTCATCAGCAATCATTCTGATAGATCACTGTTAAGTAAATGTTTCCCTCGCTACACATTTTCGTTCGTCTTGCTGGTCGAAGGGCGTCTGAAGCGGTCGTCTTCCTCCACTCTTTCCTTACCTTCTCGGAAAAGCTTGTGCCTATTAAAAACACCTGATCTACCCATGGAAGCGTCACCGTAGGCCTCCTTAATCATGTTGTGAGTCTCTTTGCCCGTTTTACCAAGATTTACTCAAAATTTGATCGCGTATCGCTGATGCAGTAAACGCTCGACGATTCTGCGTGACGAGACGTTTCGACAGGGGTTCACAGTACAAGCGACCTCCTCTTTTTAACGGCCGGGAGCCGACTGCCGATTTTCCACAGCATTCCCAATATCCCCCTTCAACGATCCTCCACGCGCAGACCACCTCTCGTCCGCCCGTTCGCCCAGGATAAAACCAGTCCTACTACTTTCAGAACAGACCACCTTTGGCTTCAAATTTAGTCTCTAGTAAAAGCTCAGAAGCTGGAACGTCGCTTTATATATACTGTGACGTGCAAGGCCTGATTCTCACAGCCGGTCTCCTCTGCGGCGCGGCGGCGACGGAGGCGGGAACCGCGGCCGCAACGGGACGGATTTGTGTTCTAATCGAAAGAGGCGCCGGACACCGGCGAACCAGTTTGGGTGGGCGCTCGCTGCTCACTGCTTTTGCTCCTTCGTTGAGCAGCGAGCAGCACTTTCTTCGCACCCGCGCCCCACGCACCCGTGCATCACCGCCGAAGGAGCGAGCGCCCACCCAAACTGGTCTGCCGGTGTCCGGCGCCTCTTTCGATTAGGACAACTCTCCGTTCTATTGCGGCCGCGGTTACAGCCACAGTCGCCGACACGCCTTAGAGGAGACCGGCTGTGAGAATCAGGCCTAACCGGAGAGCCGGCTTGCCTTCTCTCGGTCACGACGAAAGACTTTATATTTCTTCCGTATATTTGTTTGGTGGGGACCTAAGCTTGTTTCCTGTATACACAAGGCAACAGGTGAGAATGTGGCTAAAATGTTTTTTATGTCGCTTAAGTTATTTATAGTCTCCTATAATTCCAATGTATTAGGAATGACATGATGCATTTTTTGGGGATGTATTTTGGAAGTTTAGGGCCCCATTTCTTTGGGCCCCATTATTGGGATTTTTCCCTTTTCTCGCTCAAGAGAACTCCACCGCCGCCGGAGCGGAGGTGAGCTCGGTGCTACGTCCATCACCTCAATACAGGTTCTGGAGGCCCGCAGAGAGACCATCGGAGTGTGGTTTGTAGGCCTCTCACGACTGGAACAAGCCTGGCGGGCGGCCAACCCAGAATCCGGCTGTCCCTTTTTTGGTGTGCCAGGGCAGCTTTCGCTACGTCTGCCCGGGGCGCGGATGGCCTTACCTCAGGCTCACTGTGCGTGGCCTGGGCAGATGCCGGAACGCGGTGTGGTGCACCGCCCCGTCGCACCACATCGGCGAAATTTGTACTTGCTGTGAACAGGAATATTATGCCTTGTGCTCCCCAGAATCTCTGACGTGCTTCTTTGAAGGTCATATTTTCTTTTGTTTTTATGGTTATTATTTCTTTTCTTTCTTCCAGGTCGGACACGACCTCGAGTACGGGGGTGATCCCCTTCAGTGTTCGCGCACTGTGGTGCAGCGTTGCAAATCTCGTATTCATGATCATCTGATGCACATTTCGCACAGGTTTTGCGGCCGCTACAGCTCTGAGAGCCATGGCCGAATTTTTTACAGCTGAACAAAGGGTCGTAAAGTTACTTTCAGACAATCTAATTCTATGATTTCTGGGAGCTGGCTGGAGGCAAAAGTCAGGACAATACATGTGTTTTGTGGGCATTTCCTTGTCACCTTTGCGGATGTTTATTCGGTGGACTTCAGTAGTGCTTTGTTCTTTAAGACCTTCCAACATTTCCTCCTCGTTGAGGGTCAAGAAATCGTATTCAGAAATGACACCTTCGGCTGTGTTCACAGATCGATGTTCACTAACAGAGACGGCAATGTTTAAAGACTATTACATTTTGGAGTTTCAAACATTGTGCTAGGTCGCAGATCTGGAGGAGACATCGACGCTAGCTACTTTGGTTACCTTGTAGCCAAGGTCCAAGGCATCCGTCAGGGACTTAGTTCATTAGTTCATTCGAAGAGCGTCGCCTCGGTACCGAGCTCAACCTCCGCCTGCAGTGGCGGAAGCTAGCTTTGATAAACACGCTTCTTCGGAAAAAGAGTGTTGAAAAAATTTATGCTTCCAGAAACGAATAGAAAGTGACGGCAGTAACTGCAACAATGTTCACGAGATCTTTTTGTGACCGCCCATCAATGGCTCCACTATTCGCAGTTTGCGAGTTATAATTGTATAAGTGAGCCAATTGGCCGAAGGAGCAGGCAAGAGCATACAGACCCACTGACGCGCGTTCAGTAGCGAAGCACAGGTTTTTAATTGTGCGTTCGCTAGCACTCCGCATGGAGAAGCCGAAACAGAGACGGAGCAACAGTTCGCGATATTCATAAAGCGTGTGACTGCATTCAACATTACTAGCATTATGCCAGAAGTCTTCATTCCTAGCTTTACTTACACTGCAGAGATAAGTTTTCACTCATGTTTGACTCACTGTTCTTGCCAGCCAAAGCTGAGACTGCAGTCGTGTTATCTCTCGCGTCCAGCTTCACCCCTCCGCAGTGACGTCACCATCCCCGTCGTTTACAGTGGGGTTGATGTGATCGTTGAGTGGCCTCTGGTTGATTTCACTCTAGCTAACACCCATCGATGCCTAGTGCACATTCCGCGCACTGCCTTAGCTGCTAGCGTCCCGGCATCGCTTTCTTACGAAGCCTATGTACGGCCCTTTCATCACGGCCGATCATGCTTGATTGCTGTTGATTATCGACGGCTTTATGTCTCCTGAGTGGTATTCCGCCATCAGTCCGTGCAAGTTCTGTAAGCACCAAACTTACGCGCCTCTGCTGGTTAAAAGGCGCGAGGGTGACGCAAGGCACGAACGACGGGACGGAGCGCCTCATTGCCCTTCATGTTTTGTCTCGTCCTGAAGCCCCAGCATAAATTCCAATCATGTCAAGACAGCGAGTTGGTGTGCTGTCGTGCCGACGCTCGCTCCGTCCCAGCCCTTCATGCTGCGTGTTTTCTCGATATGAGTTTCATCACATCCTCCGAGACACGTGCCAGTCAGAAGCGAAAAGATCTAGGTTTCCTTTTTCTAGAGTCTTGATTTGGGCCTGTTTGTAAGAATGCATAATAAAAAGAAGCAGCGCGAATAGACGAGGACGAACACAAGACAACAGGACTGGCGCTGGCGCTTTACTTATACATTCTTTTTTTCTTTTTGGTGGGTTATCCTCCACGAACCTTACATGCAATGAGAGGGCGCATTCTCTCACCACATAGTCAAAATTAAACCACAGACGTCCGTTGTGTGCGCCTAGAACCTCAACAGCGCTCTAGAATCATCAGCAGCAGCATCATTGTACCGTTACCTTTAATCACTTTTTACACATCGCATCATTCACGGCTCTTTTTTAGTGTAATATCAGTTTTCCCTCGCCCTAATTATATTCTACAGAGCGATATAGAACCGCTGCAGTTTCAATAGCAGAAAAGACATGGCTGTAGAAATACTCAGGCTGAATTTCATCACCTGCTGTGGGTTTTGTTGGCGCTGAACCCGACAAGAATTCGGCACTTGGCGGCAGCGGGTCTCTCGCCGAACAATCCTGATTCGCGCATCGCTTGGATGCAGGGACCACATCATCGTTTACTCGTCGACTTCATTATATCAGGAAACCTTTCTTCATTTATTGAAGCATCCTCGACATCCATAATTACATACCCTTTGATGGCCTGAGGCAATAAGCATCGCTATAAAAAAAAATCGCTGCACGCGGCAGCATCCATGGGCACCGAAGAGGAAGATGGTCACGCGATTGCGCAGGTCGCGTGAATTGAGCGGCAAACAATCCCTAATTTCAAAGGCCCACTGCATCGCCGCCTTGAGCCTTTCGTCGCCTTTCGCCGCCTTTCGCCGCCTTTCGCTGCCTTGAGCCGCCTTGAGCCAGGGATCCTGCTCGTCGCCGCCTGTCAGCTCCGGCGCCTGCTACTGTCCGGTGTCTCTTTCTGGTGAGGCCATTCTACGTTTCGGGGTTTTTGGACTGGTTTCGGGGTAGCTCTGCTGACTTGGTGATGTAAGCTTGCCATCGCGCTGTTTGTAGGCACGTCTTTCACCTCCCCGGGAGGGGGCTCGGCAGCTTGGCTTGCCAGCCTGCCAGTCGAAAGCTTGCCTCTGATTTCATTTCGAAAGAATGGTATCCATACAATTCCGGTGGCGTTTGTGCCGTTAGTCGATGGAATGCTGAAAATGAAGAATCCTAAAACGATGCAGCAACAACTCAAGAGTCTAACGAATCACTCTTTAGACACCTCTGAAGTGCAACCTTTCGGAAGTGGCGGTATTGTTCGCAAATCTGCAAGCATTGGGTGTGTCGGATCTGCTCCAGTGAAATACATTCATTTCTATTCCGGTTGAAGCCTTCATTCCAGAATAGCTTGCGTGTGCTAAAGCCGTTATACGTAGAGTGGACTCAGGATGCCGGAGCGGGTGTAATTTCTGTATACCGCTGCTCTCGCGAGGTTGTTGGCGTGCCTGTTGCGACGGGGTCAGTTATAACAACTTTTGCTGGTCGCACATGCCCCTCGGAATTGAAAATCTGACAAATTGTCTATCCCGTGTACCCACTGCATCCTCGCCCTCTGCAATGTGCCAACTGTTGGCGATTCGGACACAGTGGTGGAGCCTGTAAGTCGGCGCCTAGAAGCCGGTTGTGTGTTGAAGGCTACTCTTCCGACAGCTGCACCGCTGGGCAGCCAAGCTGTTGCTCATGCAGTAACGTCCAAAGCGCCGATGATGCCACTTGTAAAAAGGGTCACAGGGGCAAGGTTTATTGGAATTACTTGAACAGAATCTCTGCTGCCGAGCAGCCGCTGATGCACTCCTTAATCGCAAAAAAAAAAAAAATACGCTTACGCAAGCCTTGTGCACTCTACTGCTCCTGACCTCGAGGCCACATTCTTTGCCTTAATCGTGTCAAGCGTCGAAAAAGCTCTTTCAAAAGTGTGCTTAGCAGCTTCACTCAGGAGTTGTCTGATGTTGTTGCGAGTCAGGTAGTTTGTCAATCACACCCTGCAGTGCCACCAGCATCAGCTTCACTCCAAGCCTGCGCTGAATGTTTAATTGGCACGTCATCACTCAAAGTGCCGTCTCACCTGCCGACTCTCGATAGCGTACCCGTCAGTCTTTCTCGCAACAGTGTTTGTACTATTGCTGTGGAAATGACTTGCCCTATGCAGAAGCGTCGTGCTTCCACCTCTCCCTCTAAATCCTCCGTTCCCCTGGCCAAGACTAAAACGGGGTCTTCTAAAGTCTCTTGAAGTCTGATACGAGGGGGTACCCAAAAGAAACCAGACTTATTTTTGTTCGAACTTATTTTTTCACATTTTCAGCACAGACCTTCAAAATCCTTCAAAGTACTCTCCACTTACAATGATACGTTTGTCGAATCTTTCATTCCATTTTTCAAAACATTGTTTAAATTCATCTTTTGTGGTGCTTGACAGTCCCTCCGTCGTTTTTTGCTTCACCTCAGCAACATCAGCGAAACGCTTTCCATTCACCTGTCTTTTCATTCTACGAAACAAAGAAAGTAGCACGTGGCAAGGTCGGGTGAGTATGAGAGTTGAGGAACAGACGTCATGCCATTTTGGTCCGAATTTATCGTAGAGACAGGGCTGTGTGAGCAGCGGCATTGCCGTGGTGGAAAAACCAGTCACCCGTCTGCCACAAATCAGGCCGTTTCCACCGAACACTGTTGCCCAATCTTTTCAAAACATACAAGCCGAAAGCCTGGTTAACTGTCTGACCCTGAGGAACAAATTCTGAATGGACGACTCCTCTCACGTCGAAAAAACAAATCAGCATTGTTTTGAGGTTTGATTTCACCTGACGAGCTTTCTTGAGGCGAGGTGAATTTGAAGTTTTGCATTGGCATGACTGTTGCTTTGATTCAGGATTTAATTCAGGAACACTTGAGTTGTCCCCATAGCATCGTCCTTGAACGTCTTTCTGAATATTTCAAGAGTTTCCGTTCCACTTTTGTCGAGAAAAAATCAGAATTTCACCGGCGCACGCTGTTCTCGAAAATCAGCCACTACAAAAACGACGCTCACACAAAACAGTCGTCACTCTAAAACTCTGCCTAAACTAGTCTGACCTCCTTCAGCGACGGCACTCGGCTTACTGACTCTGAAATGTTCGTTCTATGCACTCCTAGCGGCAAAACGCGGTACCACAGAAGCTGTGCCGATTCAAAAAATTATTCCGGTTTCTTTTGGGTACCCCCTCGTATGCTACCAGGGGCTGTTAGAGCTTCTTTTCTCGAATAGTAATCATGGCAGGTGTAAAGGTTCTCAAACAGAATTTACCGCTTTATTGTATGTTCTCTTCCAGACTTTTATCTTCTCATAGTCCACACATAGTGATCTTACAAGAAACTTTGCTCTACTCTGTAAAGTCATTTTCATTAAAAAGGTTTCCTGTTTTTCGAGCGGACCGCATAAATGTAGGGGCAGCGGGTTAGTGACCCTGATTTCTTAGAAACTGTGCCACCGGGAATCAAATAATAAAAAAACTAATGCTTCCTGACTTCGAGCTTTTCGCTGTAGATCTCACTTTACCGCAATGCGCCACTGTCACGGTCGCTAACGTCTATTTTCCAGGCGGAGCATGAAGAACGGACATTCTAGACAGCTTACTTGCAAACTATAATAGGGTCATCATTGCAGGGGACTTCAAGTCACATCACGTTGTGTGGGGTACCTACACTGGCACACATAAGCAGATGTTATTGGCATGGATGTCTAAAATGAAGTGCGTTGCTGCAATTATCGGGCCATAACCTTCATCCGCAGAAATTCGCGTTCAGTTCTCGATTTGTCCTTGGCAGCAGCAGGGATGGGCATAGGGGCGTGGTCCACAGTTCACTCTGGTGCATCTAGTGACCACTTGCCAATTACTTTCACCACCTTGGTGAGCCGGCTCCGAGATCCTGCATCTGACCGAAAACTAGTTAATCTTGCAGCCTACAAATCTTCTTTGCGCGGCTCCCTTACATCTGATCCTTGTTCATGTAGGGGCGGCAAGGATCAGCGAGGGTGTTCAGTTTTGATGACTACGGAGAGTTCACAGTTTACGGTGCGCTCTGCTGTTTGTAATAAAATACCACCCCATGGTGGAACGGTGCGTGTGAAACAGCCTTCAGCCGCATTAAAGCAGCATGGAGGAGCCTTTCGCATAAAAGAGCCCTGAAAATTAGATAACTACAAATTTTTCTCGGCCTTGTTTCGAAAAGCTATGGCAACAGCAAAGGATGACTACTATCAGAATTTTAATACAAGCTCGGTTGTGCTGTCTCCACATGAGGGAAAAGGTGTGTGAGAGCGAATCGCACAAGGGCTCGCATCTCGTTTTAAGGAGCGGCGTAGAGTCCCTCTGTTCGCCCCCTACCCCTGCTCAGACTATGTTGCGGTTGACAAAGCAGAGCTACTAACTATAGTTCCTTCGGTACAATCCTCGGTTACGGGTTCGGATGGTGTCACGGTCGGTGTGTTGAAAATCTTAGCTGAAGAGCTCACTCAGGACCTCTTCGATCTGGTCAATGCTTCATTGGAAGCTGCATGGCTGCCGCACCCCTGGAAGGTGGCGAAAATAGAATTACTCTTACAAGACTCAAAAAAGGATTCCATCTTGATAACTTTCGGCCTATAGCTCTAACATCCAATTTGTTAAAGCTCGTGGAAAGAATTGTGCACAGCTGCCTGTCGAAGCATGTTTCAGAAACTAACGCACTGTGTACAGCCCAGATTCGCTTTCACCGCGGATGCTCAATATGGTCTGCCCATGTCGGTTTAGAGAGCATAATCCTCCTTGCTATGCGACACAACAGTTTCAGCGTTAGTGACGCTTGACACTGGTAAAACATACGATAGTGTTGAACATTTGATCCTTCGCACCAGATTGGCATTACTACACCCGCTACTCTACATTTATGCGTGGTTCCATGAATTTTTAGCAGGACGGCAGTTCTTTTGTACTGACGGCTCCTTTACTTCAGACACCTATGCCCAGACCAGAGGTGTGCCGCAGGGTTCTGTGCTTTCGCCACTTCTTTTCAGTATGCTGATGTGCGACACTCCTGTACACCCTAACGTTACAGTTTATGTTTACGCAGACCACACAGCCTTCTTTGCCTTTGCAACAGACATTCACGCTTTATATCGTTCTCTCCGGGTTTACCTTAATGCACTCGAGGTTTGGCTGGATAGCATTTACTTGACATTAAATGGACACAAACGCAGTGTGCTAGTTTTCCAACCCAACATGCCTTAATATACAGTGTTTCAGCGAACAATTTCAAAAATTTTCATAAATAGGGTTTCTTGGGTAAAAATATGGCTTGGCTAATCGTCTTCAGTAGTATGCTGGTTAACTAAGTTTTAATAATTAACTTTTTAACTAGTAGATTTCGGTGCCTAGTTGCAATTAGAGAGTTGTAGCCGGTCGTTAATAAGAGCCATATCAGTTGTCAGAATTTAGAAAACGCGATTACCCTCCTTCGTCGCTGTTACTCGACAAACTATGGCTGCATCGTACGAAAATACATGCGCTTTCGAAAGCATGCAGGCAAAGCAACATATCCAATGCACGTAACTTGTCGAAAAAGCCGAATTTTCTCCAGCCACAGCTGCGAGGGTAAGGTCGTTATCGAAATTCTATCAACTGATAACGCTATAAGTAACGACCGGCTACTAATCTCTAAATGAAACTAATCGCGTAAACTATTACTTAAAAAGTTAACTATTAAAAATGAGTTCACCATCTTAATAGTTAAGACGCTCAACCGGTTTTCTAGCGCCCGCCAACACTGCTAATACTATGCCACAAAAGCCATACTTGTAAAGCCTATTTTCGAAATTTTTTGAAAGTGTTCGCCGAAACACCCGTATATCGTTGACTATCGCTCGGACAACATACCGCAGGTGGAATCTTTTAGGTACCTAGGCGTTATTTAGTATGCTGGCAAAGAATGGCGGCCCCACATCAAGCATAACGTTGAAAGAGGTGAGCGGGCACTTGGTAGGCTACTGCGAATAAGTAACAGGAAATTTGGCACGCGCCGGGACACACTCCTACTTCTTTACAAAGCCTATGTCAGACCCATTTTGGAATTTGGCTGCGTGCCCTATTCTGGCGGTCCGAAATGCAACCTTCATCCGTTGGTGCTGTTAGAAAGACGCTCACTGCATGCGGCTCTGCCCAGGTCTCTCTCGACCAGTTTCCATCGCAGTTCTGCACCTGCAGGCTCGTATTTCAGACGTTAAATCCCGTTTACACCTTTTAACTACCCGGGCTCTCCTCCGTACCTCTGAGTCTGCTCCCGGTGTGGCTGCACATATTGTTGCCTCCCACCCAGCCCTCTTTCTCACTCATCATTGGCCATGGTTCCGCCTCCCTCAAGTTATTTTTACTTAGATCCTTTTATCGAACATTGGTCTGGATCTCAATTTTGTACGTAGAGTAGGTTACGCTACATCCCCTGTGGATATTGCTTTTGGTTATATTTTGCCACCTAATGCGAAGCAACTGCCTGACAGGGCACTAACTGGTCTCCTCTTTGACCATTTAGGAAATTTCAAGCAGCACACTGATTCCTACAGATCGTCCATTACGGCCAGAAGGAAGTGGTTGATCATTTTTCAAAGTCTCTCTCTTGGAGCTTTTCGGTTCGAGACCCGGATTGAACTACTAAATTTCTAGCGGAGTTTATGGCTCTTGAGCCGGCTGCTTTGAAAATTTCTTCCAGATTTTCTCAGGTGATGTTCCTCTCAGATTGTCTCTCGGTGTTGTTGGCGCTGGAGTCCACACGGGACGCTATTTTAAGCCGCTCGCTAGTCTTTTATTCCTGGATGGGTGAATGAGGTGCGCTTCGTTTGGATTCCAGGACACTGCGATGTTTTTCGAAATGAAGCAGCACCTTCCTGGCAAAATCAACTCCCAATGCACCCGTCGCCTGTAGCGTCTCTATCTCATCCTTTTCGGAATGTCTCGTATTCAGCATGTTCAGTTTATAACCGCCATGTGCAACGATCTCTTGCTCTACCGTTGACTACCAACATCTCACGTACCCATGGAAGGTTCGCGCGTGTAAATCCCGGCAGAGTGAGGTAGCGATAACTCATGCAGTGCAGGATCCCCCGCTTAAATCTTTATTCATGTAGATGCGGGTTCAGTCCCACAAACCTTTGCGCGGCTTGCGGAGAAGTAGAAACATTGGAGCATTTCCTACTCCCTATCCGGAGGTTTGCACATCAGAGAAGGACGCATCTAGGAATTCTCATTACAAAATTTGGACTCACTTTGTCGGTCCTGCCTCTCCTTTGGTGCTAGCGCTAGAGCATTGCATCAAGTTTGCGAATGTGTCCACAATTACATAACAGCTACCGGCTGATTCCCTTGCTAATTGTGTCCAAAATTTTCGCCTTTAAAAGATCTTTCAGTAATTTTCATGTAATCAATTCTCTGATCTTCTCTCCCGTTTTTATTTTTTCTGTTTTTTTATCTAATTATTCTGAATAATTATCAAAAGCAAAACGATTATCTTTAGACCTTTTCCTTTGGCCATCATCAATGACACCTTTGGCGTATCCCCTGTCATGGGTATGTGCCATATCACTAAGGCAACAACAACCACAGCATCCGCGAGCAGCTAGGAATCTCGTCTCCGCTGTGTAGGCTTCGACTAAGTGCTAGCTTATATTGCTGTGGCAAGGTTCCGGCGGAAAAATGCCGTTGGTATCGCGCCATCCTTGGCGCGTTCGTTATCAGATGGCGGCTGGCAAAAGAGTCGCGTTACAAGACCTTAGCCGGGTAGTAGCCGCATCAGGTAAGAGACAAGATGTATAGGAGAAATCCAAACCGCGGAGGCCGCATTTTGATGGAGGCGAAATGCAAGAACACCCCTGAACTGAGCGACATCGCTGCTTGTTCAGAAACGCCAGTGGTCGGATTAATCCGTTGCACTCCCTTTCATAGCCCGTGTGCAACTTCAGGACGCCAAAATCCCTCATAGCATACGCCGTACGTAACTGAAGCAGCATGCTGTCTGCAGTCTGCCAGCGACCGGAATTCGCAGTTGGATATGTACGCGCACTTTATAGGGTCATAGTCATAGAAAAAAGTTTGCTGGATGCAGAGTCACGGAACTTAATTTTTGTGTCGCCTCTGCGGTCAGTTTGCTGGCATTTATTATTCTTTTTTAGGACAAAGCTCGCTTGTGCCCTTGTGCTTCAATGTTTTGTGTTGACATTCTTTGCTCGATTGCATGGAAAAACATAATCTTTTTCGAAACTCACATCTCGCAAACTTTTGTCCATGACTCCGCCTCGAGATGCCAGCCCCTATATTTTACCTGTGCGACTGGTGGGGTCTGCAAGGCATTCGTCATTTTAGCGCTACGCATTTGGGGCAATTTGCCAGGGCCTTTGGTTATCTGTTGCCATAACGCCGCTGCGCAGCCCCATACAGTGAAGCGTCCGACATGAAGAATGCTGCGAAATCAGTATGCATGCTCTTCGAGAAATGATTTTGCCAGAATGTCAATCGTATTCGCGCGATTAATATTCTCCAATTTCTATCCGTTTATCTAAGACATCTCATATACGTCGCGGTGGTTCAGTGGCTGTCCTCTGGCGTTCTGCTAAATGAGCTCTAGGTTTCACGGGTTTGAGCTGGGTGACAATGCCCGCATTGCAATAAAAACGAGATTCTTCGTGTGGTGAGATTTCGCTGCGCCACGTTTGCAGGTGGTGTACCAATTATATGTGAGAACCCAATGCAGTCGAAATCCGGGGCTGTCCATTACGCCGTGGCTTTCCTCTTTACCGTCACCTAGTTAACGACGATCCAGGTTTTACGACACCCAATTCAAAGGTGCTGGAGATATACATGCTGGACATATTGAAACGCATTTTACCACCCAGGTTTAGCTGGCAACCTTAAGTGTTTCGCGTGGGAGGAACTACGCACCCTGCCGATTTCCGGAGCCTCTAAACGTGATTAGCTTTGTCCAAACAGCAAAAGGCGCGAGTTTCATTTGTCATTTCCGCGACGACACATGAATGGAACAGGAAAACTTTCTCAAAGTACGCTTTTCTGAAAGGCTGCTTTTCATTATTTCAGCTAAATTCTGGGCCTCTGAAAGCCTTTCAAGGAGGTGGTGCTAAGTCTGCAAGATTGTTGCACACGGGCAGACATAGCCATGCACGCATTTAATTACCAACTACGGTGAATGCATGAAGCACGCTCCGTGTACCACGTTAAAATTCGGAGATCTCTAAAATCTCTAAAATCGCAGGATGCCGCGGCGACGCTGATACAGGCGGCCTACCATGCCCACCTCGCGCGAAGGGAGCCAGATATGCTAAGGGTAAGGTTAACACAAAGTGTCTGCCGCCAAGCGCACGCCAATGGAGTCTCTTCTCTTCCAGCGACTTCAACAGCCTCGCGGAACGTGCACCAGCCGCGTGGAGGCGCCCTGCAGGAGCGCTTCCGTCGCCGCTGCTGCCGAGTTTCCCCCGCTTGACTACGACAGCAGGCATCGCCCTGCAGCGCACTCAACACCGCAAGGGCACAGACGGCCCAGCCGCTTCGTAAACCACCACTCTAGCGGCAGCAGCAGCAGCTGCAGTCGTGATGAGTGGGCGGAAGAGACTTTACGCCGCAGTCATGCGAGAGGCTTAAATTACGATCCGCGATGGACAAATGAGAACAATTCTCCACATGCACGAGATGTGGTGGAGGCTGAAGAACACACTCGTGGCAATTGCGGAATCCACGCTGCACGACTTGTGCACACGGCGCATGAACGAAGCCAGAGTCACGAGTCTGCATACACAGAAGATCAAAGTTCAAACGAGTCCCTCCTTTCGGACAACACCCGGTCTAACACCCGGTCGTTCAACGAGAGAAATCGTCATTACCAGGAGAAACGAACAGAAAGGCACGTGCATGGAAAAGAGAACCCGACGAAGAGCCACGCGCATCTCACGCCAAAACTGACATGCGGGGATCCCTTGCAGAAGCTGTGTACCTGCCAGAAGACCCTTCGCTGACAGAAAGGTGGGTCCTGAGTCAAACCTTCCGTGCACCAGAAAATCAGCCTCTGCAGGCTGAAAGTGCGGTTGATTCCGTGTTCTTATTTGGGTACCCTACTTCGCCACCCATGACATCAACCCCGAAAGCTGATACGAAAAAAACACCGAAAAGAACTGTGGAGAATGTACAAGGAGCTTCCGTCGACGGCTCTTCCGAAGACACTTCACCACCGCTGGAGAGGAAGTACCTCCGGTTTGTACATAGATCCCCTGTATCCTACTTTGAGGAAGTTATGGATGTTCACATCAGCCAGATCACCGGAGGGCGTGCAGAAGTGGGGCGCGACGAGTGCAGCCCTCCCGTAGCTGACAACGTTGAAACAATCGGCCATCGTATGGGCGAGGAAAGACGGCGGTGTTCAGAAGGGGGCCTTGACGAATGCGGAGTTCCTGGACCCTATTTTGTGAGTGCGATGGACCGTTGTTTCAGCAAGAACACGGGGCGAGATACAGAAATTGGCCGAGACAAACGACAGCGCTCACATACGGTGAACGCGTTTTACCCAGGACAGAAGAAAATCGCGTGGGACGATGCTCGTCCCAGACGTCAATCTTTCCCGCGAAACGAGGCACATGAGGCGGAGACGGTATTCACGAAAGGCTCGGGGCCTCTCGTGGGAGAACGCGATATAGGGAATACTCGTCCACAGCGAAAAAAATGGATTGCCAGCGCTCACGACGGCCGCGGTGACCAAGGTCCTACGTCAGCTGACCCTGGGCTTGTGCCGTCTACAGCATCTGGGCTGCGAAACGCTTCGCGCCTAAACGCTACCCAGTTGGAAGACAACGCTCGCGAGCAAAAAAAGACTGAGTTTCGAGCATGCCCCAGTTCGCTATACTGTCTGGCTGCGAGTGAGCAAAGCGAGCCGTACTACTGGAGTCCTCTGAGCAATATTTTGCCGCCAATGACCACAAGAACAGTGGGCGAGCGGTGAGTAAACTATTTTTAAGGCCGTCCATTTGCGCGCCGTTTTAAGTCAATAGACCATAGAAGTTTTGCCTGGTTTGGTGCGAAATATATCCCAGAAAGATGCAAAATGGCGAGCTAGGCTGTAAAGAGGTAAGGCGGTTCTGCTTCTTTGCAGACGCTGAAACGTCTCCCCTAGCCGTCCTGGTCGACAGCTTTACCCCTCTTCCCCCTTGGTCGGCATTGTGCTTTGCCCTGTGCGCCGTCTATCCGATGAGGGAAGCTCCACACAGCACTGTTTCAGTCGCCTCACCCCTATAACACGTGAATGCGCAGAAAATCACGATGTCTATATCGCTTTAAACGTCGCGTTCTGTATATACATGCTACAAAGTTTCTCGGCCGTCGTTTCCCTGCTTGTTCCCCATCCAGCTTTGATGTGTCCCTCTGTGGCTTTCTAACAGCGGGCGCACCAAAAGGTGTCGAGAACTCAACTAATATAATAAGCAGCTCGATATAAGCTGACACGGTCCCTCAGTGTTGGATGACAGCAATAAACTGTTCTAATAGCGCGCGGCATCCAAACGCGACGCAAAGCAAAAATGGGGTGCTTGTTGAACATCAAACTCTCACGTTGTAGTTTAGCGGCAAACCGTAACAATGCCTGTGAGCGTGTGGTTGTCCAAAACGGATGCACTGAGGGAAACAGCAGGTGATGGCAATGAATTTGCGCTACATTTTTATATTTGCTTTTTCTTCTCTTTTTTCTTTTGTCCAGGAATGAAATCGTGGGTTC